>NC_060149.1:48255233-48485233 GCF_021461385.2 Schistocerca piceifrons | reverse complement strand
CGATGATTTTGAAGAGCACTTTTAATTTTCAAAGAGAATCACGTACAGATTGAGGCCCAGCTTCCTGTATTTGCTTTGTTTAACGCCCAAGTCTCTTCAGAAACTTGCTGAGGCATTGCATGAGGAGGATATGCATATCACCAGAGCCGCATATCATTATGACCCAAAGTTTCAAGTTGTGACCATGAAGGGGGTCTTTCCATTTGAATACCCATATTAGAAGGAGACTACACTGAACCTCACTGCCTACAAGAAACTCATTCTCCAGTAAACTGACAGGCACTCCCGTAACACATGTGCTCCGTGAGCGTGCAGTCAATATGTGGCAGGGGCCCGGCATCCATAATTTACAAGAGTGTGTAAGATTATAAACGAATACTGAATATCTGCTGATATTAGACGTCTCTGGGAATTTCCGGAGTGTATTCCTTGGCACACACTGTCTGGAGTCTGCCTTCTAGTTCACCATTCCAGGGCTCCTGTGGGGCACACTGTGAAGAAGAACACATTTTAGCATTGAAATGTTGACTGATGTTCATATGCTGCTCTTCTTCGATTGCGAGATTTGAGGTGGACTTCCCAGTATAACCACAAGTGGGTCAAGGCCAAAAGGTCGCTATTGAGTAAGGAGGAGTACAGGCCAGTTGACAATTTAAGTTACGTTCCTTACATGGATGTAAACAACCTCTATGGGTGTGCCATGCAGCGAAGTCCACCATTTGGAGGGTTCCGGTAGGCTAAATCGTCAATTAGAAGGAAAAGATCCATGATATAGATGGGGGTAATGGAGAGGGGCATATCCTAGTAGTAGAATGGGAATACTCACCCATCTTCATAACGAGCACGACGAATTTCCGCTGTGTCTAGAGCGCCACGATATGGCTCCATTCCAAAGCTGTTGATAACACTGTAGATCAAACAGCAACATATTGTGAACTACAGAAGCATCCTGCAATGTCTAGGTTGGGGATGTAGCTTGGTTTGTACACCTGCGGATTATTCAAGCAACATAGCTGGTTGAAGGAGTACAGGGATGTTAATACCAAAAAGAGGGCTCTTGTGACATGTGATGGTGAAATGATTTTTACTATGTAACGAAGGACAATGAAGTCACTATGGAGATGGACAAGGTTTCAGTGCAGATCAGGAAGACTGTCTACATCGGTATGTGCGATTTGGACACCTCCAAATACCACATATAACACATTCACTATGAGCCTGTGAAGCCATACTTCGCCGATCCCATGTTACTTTGTATGGATACAAACAGTTTCTCCCGTTAGGTGAAAGGCTGAATCTATATGAAATAACTAGGTATATATCCCAAAACATTACACATGATGATAGGTGGGCATTAATCCTTTTGGAATAACACCTTGAAACAACGAGGCTATTGGCCTGATGAGAGATGAGGAGAATGGATCGCAGACTGTGGAGTTTATGGTGCTCAGATCAAAGATAAATACATACTGTGGAGATGTAGGCGCCCACCAGAGCCAGGCTAATTGAGTGCATCAGGCAGCTTCAAGGGCATTCAGGATTGAAGATTGCAGGAAGTGCCTTCTTGAGGGCAGGGGCGCAGCTCCACGCATTGTGCGCCAGTCAATCATTCGATGATTGTGAGACTATGAGGTAGACACTACACTGCAGTTGAAAGTGGAATTGTCACGTTATGACGATAAACAGTTCATTTGTGGAGGCGGTATCGGCACCCTTCTGTACGCACACTATTCACTGGAATAGCAGTGTGTGTGACTGTGCATTTATTTGTAACTAGTTGATGTGTGTGCATACGTGTGTGCGAAATAGTTGAATTAACTGGTTGTCGTGTGTGCCTGCGTGTGAGTATGCGTGCCTGCTTGCACATGTGTGTGCATGTATTGTATATTTACATACTTTGTACCACGTACAAGACTTCACACTACATGTGCTTCTAAATAAGCTTATATTTATGTGCATTGGTGTGGGTGGGTGGGTCTGGTTTTCTTTCTTCGCCAAATGCTATTAGTCCCTGTTTCTCATGTTTATATTGTATATATAGGAAAAAAAGCACCGATAAAGTGTAAATACTGTACGTATTGAAAGAAATATAAGTTCCCTATGATGAAACCAAACAGAAAGAAAATTGTTGATATCAAAATAAAAGTGACAATTATTGTACATGAGAAAAAACAGCTTTGTAAAAAAACACCGAGTGAATAACAAATGATTATAAAACATTGTAATAAAAGACAAATGATTGTGAATAAAAATGCACTATGTGTATACCAAATAACAGTGTAAAGGGAAAAGTGAGTCGAATAAACAACATAAAGATTGTAAATAGTATGTTCATAATGAATTATTAGTTTATTTTTTATACTTTTCTTACTATTTGCAAGCCTTTCCACTATAGAATTAATTATTAATTTATTAAAACAACTATGCGTCTCTTCTCATGATTCTCATACCTTGAATTAAAGGCCCTACACAGTTATAAAGGACGGTAAGGGGTGGAGGGGGAGCTTGAACCTTATTGGTCGATAGGATTTCTCACCAGTTTCATGAGCTCCTATTGGTCAAGGGGTTTCTCACAAGTTTTATCTCGTGTGAACGGTACCGAGTTACGTGTTGACCTGGATAAAATGTGTCTGTTGTGGTAGAGGTTCCCTTGACCTTGAGTATAGCTCGCACAATTACCTAAGGTGTGTGGGGGTTCCTCTGGATGCCCCTAATCAGTTCTCGGTGGTTCCCCACGGCAAGGGGTGTAAGGGTGACCTTGATTATAACGAGCCCTAGTGTGTAACCTGACACCAGAAGTCCTTAGTAGTGACCTTAAGAAAAGAAACATTTACAACCAGATAGAGGCCAGTATGCCGACTGATAACCTGCTATTACTACTAGATTGTCGTCAGTGTAAGTTTGAGCCTCATGACAAGTTGTCCGCCAAGGACAAAACTTAATGTCCCTAAGATCAGAGCAACAATACGTGTAGCCGAAATAGTACTACTTTGTATTGGTATCTATTGCCTTCAAACACAGAAGCTGTGTAGTCTTTGTTACTCACCGTCAGCGGTACTTGACAAACACAGCAGTGACACTGTAGCGTAACAAGGAGCTGCTTGGCAAGACATAAGGCTGTGGCGAGAATATTTAGCGGTGGCTAGCAGGGCCGTTTAGGACCGACAAGCAGCGTGGAAGAGAATATGCAGGGTACTAGGAGCAGGCAGGTAATGATTGGTCAGTGGGGAGGAAGTAAAATTCAAAAATCACACTAAACAAAGCAACTTTCATGAGGGACTGTAAGAAGATGGTTTCTAAATTACGGTAAAATAAAGTGGTGAACTGAAATATTCGATGCAAAATACATAACTTGCATTACATATATGCTATGAGCAAATGATGTACATCTATGGAATTGCGGCGATGAGACGAGATCATTACAAGCTTGAACTTGTTTCTGTACACGATACTTGAAAACCTGCAGATATATTAATTAATATAGTTAATGTAAAACGCAGAAAATGAACTAAACTTGCAATATGCGCTTATGGAACACTACATGGAATCTGAAGTCAACAATGACATCAACATTTTACTTTTATAATCAGGTAGATATTAAACAAATTAATAAATTGGTATGCAAATTGTGCCATTATTGTGAATTGTTCACATACAAACATAGTATGATGTCACAACGGCTATCCCAGAGCATCACCCAGCAAATACTGATATTTGTGGGGGTATGTACCGTCTATGGAACTAAATGAAGGCAGTTTGCTTATTGCCATACGCGTTTCGCTTCTTTTATTTGGCACAATTTCTGTACTCTACTACAAAAGTTGTTTCTGACCTAAAAAATAAAATAAAAACACGACAAAATGTAATATAGCAGCATATTGTATCCAACACATGAAGCGTTTATTGTGTGTGTAAAAGGAAACATGTATGTCAGGCCATTGATGATGCTTCCCAAACAAAAGAAGCGAAACGCATATGGCAGTAAACAAACTGCCTTCATTTAGTTGCATAGATGGTACATACCTCCACGAATTGAGAGCAACTAAGGGAAAGATGGAAAAAATGACGAAAATTCTGGTATTCACACAACCATAGCTCATTATTTTCAGGTGTAATTGTGAATTTTGAACTCACAGCAGCTTCAGATGTGGCAAGGTAGTGGTACATTTATTCAAAACTATTGTGAATTTGTAGTAATGTTTCGATAGGTATTCAAATTCAGTGGTGGTCATTTTTAATTTGTTGTGTTGAGTACATCACCAGTCATCAACAACGAAGTGGCCAAAAACAAAAAATGGCATATATGTCGGTGTGCAGGGCTTGTGGTCCTGGTCCTTCTTTTGCAATCCATCGGAGTGATAGGATGGTGAATGTTCAAATAACTTACGGGTTCGGTGCCGGAAGACTTCGTCGACAACCTCCGATATTTGAACAGGAGCACACCCTGCCATTCTCAAGGCACAACTGCAAGGAGGAAGCAATGTGCAAGGGAATTTAATACCTCCGTTCACAGAGGAGTTCTCCTCTGTGAACCGAGGTATTAAATTTCACAGAGGAGTTCTCCTCTGTGAACCGAGGTATTAAATTTCCTTGCACATTGCTTCCTCCTTGCAGTTGTGCCTTGAGAATGGCAGGGTGTGCTCCTGTCGAAATATCGGCGGTTGTCGACGACGCCACCCGGCAGCAAGCCCGTAAGTCTATGAACATTCAATTCGCCGGGAAAAGTCAAGGTCTCACCGGATGGTGAATGTTTTTGGGTGGCCAGAGCGCCCAATGGCGTAAGGTAGCGATCGTTACACTGAGTGAATTTTTTCTGGTCTCGAGTTGAACACTCAGAAAATTTTTGTGACTTCAACAGTTTCGTGCGAGCTAGTTCTGGATTTCGAATTTCCTCTGGAGTGAAATATTTTGTGTGGTTTTCTGTGTTGGTTTTCAGCGACCATGTGGACTTTATTGTTGTTTAAGCAGTTTAAGGCGGCCGTGAAGTTTAATATTTTCCGGCATTTATTATTCATAACACTGTCATGAACTTGTTTTATATTTGTTATAATGATAGTTAATGAACTTTTACTTTTCGCTGTGACTGTGAGTTTTATGCAGACAAATATTCAGGTTTTCGTGCTGCATTTTGAGACTTAATGCTACACTGTATGAAAATTGTTCGCATACACCATTGTGTAACAGCTCTGACGGCACTACGTATCAACATTTTGCACTGCTGCATTAACTATTGTTCAAGTGATTTAACATTTTGTCTATGTAAGGACACCATTCGCATATGTGAGTGCATGTCCTTGAATAATCATTTACCCTCAACCTCAGACAATTTAGTTTAGAGAACATTAAAATTACTTCAGCCCAAAAACTGGATTCAATATTACACTGCCGGAAAAAAGGCAGCACCCTGAAGGGCTGTGTTCAGTGTCAACGGGGGGGGGGGGGGAGGGGGGGGTAATACGCTGCTCAAAAGGTTTAGGGGAATATACATTTGTGCGTCTGTCGTATTCCATTGAGCAATAATTGAGGACTGGTTATGTTACCAAATTCGACCGTTATCTTTCACAAATGAAGCACCCAACGAAACATCATTACAGCCACTATCGCTTATATAATTGATATGTTCGATAGGTGTAGAAAACTAAGTGGAAACAATCATTCATCCCTTATTGGGGGCTTCAGTAACGTACACGCCCAGCGTGAGCGCTAATCACTGCTTGACACCTACATGGCGTGTTCCGTATTAGTCTACAGAGGTCGCCCTGTGATATCCGTTTCCTTTCTTCAATGGGAGCCCATGAGAGTTCTTGGAGAGTTTGTCGTGGAACAGGACGTCCACGAACACGTCTATCAAGCATATCCCACATGCGCACGATGAGGTGTAGGTCGGGACTCACCCCCAGCCGTTCCATTACTTCGACGTCCAGTCTTTGTAGTACATCCCTGCTGACGCGCTCTAAGTAGGTCCAGACGTCAGAAGGAAATGAGGGCCACCAACGTATGCAAAAGCTACCTCTTAGTCCAACTGGATCTATTCGGCGTACTGCCTGGTGGTAAGGCCACCATGGACAACGACATGTTCCATATGGCTGTCAACACTGAAGCCTGCCCACAACATCACCTTAGAAATCTGTCGATTTCGTGGTTAACAGTTGGCAGATACCGCTCCCCACTTGTCTCCGCACACGGAAATGGCCATCGCCTTGCGTCAGAGGATATGTGGACTCGTCTGTGAATAACGCGTTTTGCCAGTGACGAAGCTGCCAGTTTACGTGGGAACGGCAGAAGGGGAGCTACGAGATATTTTCATGTCAGGCGGGGTACTAGAACAGTAGGTCTGACTGTTAAGGTACTTTCTCGTCAGTTATTTATTACAATATGAATCAACACAGCGCCTTCTGTGGCCCTTCTCAGATTGTCTTGCTGTGCTCTGGCGGTATCCGCACGCCGCCGCAACAAAAGGATGGCCAGGTACCGATCTTCACGTGCGATTGTAATGCGTCTGCGACCTTGTAGAACTAGCCTTGTGTACTAAATGGTCTCCCTGTAACGTGTCCACAACCTATGGATGACCCATGAGACTCATGGCATTTGCAGCAACACGATCCAAACTCCATCCTTCTTAGATCAAACAGACCACCCTTGCAACTTTCACTAAATTAAGATGCCGTATTGTACGTGCTTTGTTGAGTACTATGTTTACAAGTGACAAATGCCACCTGTGTACCTCACTAGAAAACACTGGGGCACCGGTACCCACTTTCTGCAGAGGAATCAGCTGACACTGCAGTGTATAGTGCAGCCAACAGATGGCGAATGACTTTGTTGCCTACATTGAAAGGGAGGACTTAATGCCATACAACAAGACCACAGATGCCGTCTGTATCAAAATAGATTTAACATACCGAACGTTGATACACGGATTACTCTAATTCCTTTGAACAATATATGTTAATACCGAGGGGTCACCTGCGCAATCACACTTTCGTAGATTCCTTGAGATATTGTAAAATCGGTGAAAGGTTTCAAAGGTGGTAACTAAAAAAAAAAAGAAATATGAGATGAGAGCTACAATAACTAAACAGAGGACTGTGACTTGCTGCTCACTTACAAAAATATGTATGAGCCAGTTGCCTTGATAATACATTAAGAACTTTTCCCTAAAAGTTTAGGGAACATGTCGGACACGTCACATAACCTCAAATGGCTTACCACAACGGTCTGATTATCAGTTAAAATTGACGGTCAATTCGTCGGAAAATTATGAGGCTGCCTTCTTGTCTGAATACGAAACACAAGTTACTAAATTGTTGGGCACTGTGTGCCATAAATCATAAGCATAGCACATTGGAGGGTACTCCCGCCAGACCAAGAGGCCATGCGGTTAGTTGGTGCTCGTTTGGTTGGAGGGAGGGGATCAAACAGCGAGGTCATCTGTTTTATCGGATTAGGTACGTGCCCTTTTAGAGGAACCATCCACGCATTTGCTTGAAGCAATTTAAGGGAATCACGGAAAACCGGACGCGGGTTCAAAATGGTTCAAATGGCTCTGAGCACTATGGGACTTAACTACTGTGGTCATCAGTCCCCTACAACCTAGAACTACTTAAACCTAACTAACCTAAGGACATCACACACATCCATGCCCGAGGCAGGATTCGAACCTGCAACCGTAGCAGTCGCGCGGTTCCGGACTGCGCGCCTAGAACCGCTAGACCACCGCGGCCGGCACGGACGCGGGTTTGAACCGTCGTCCTCCCGAATGAATCCATGCTTCATAGGCCTGTGTTGTATGCGAAAGCGACTGAGAAGGACCTTATACCATCTACGTATCTGAAAAGAAATACGCCATGGCAGAGATATTGTCTTAACGAGACACAGCTTATTATCTGTCACTTCCCGGCATTCTTTTTCCCAACTACGAATGGCTCTCCACCTGAATAGTGAGATGGTTACATTGAGGGGGATAGTGCTCTAAGCTATCGAGTTATCACGGCATGCGTCCTTCACTGCTCCTTCAGCTAGTTCGTTTCGCTTAATACCGATGTGCCCTGGTATCCAGCGGAAAGACACCGCCTTTCACGGCTTTTTTAGATGGAGAAGGGCGTCGTGACCGTTCTGAATTGTAAGAGGCAGTCAGATGAAAACGATAAGTTAGGAAAAAAATAAGTAAGGTGTTTATCATTTCAAAATCGGTAGCTATAAATGTTAACACATTTATCCCAATGTGAGAATGACGTTCACTGACATAATGCAAAAATATTTTAGACTCTAACCATGATTGTATCCATGCATACGCCTCTATGTCCGAAGCAAATAAAATGTCATCAATGTGGTCCCTCAGAGCTCCGCATGGGGAGAGATCGCGACTGTATGGAGGATGGGTAAAGGCTTCTCTGTGAAAGTTCTGCAGGGTAGTCGAACCAACCTTTGCAACTCCTGGGTCCTTTTAATCCTTCCATACTGCTAGAATATCATCAGCACAACATTTACCCATGCCCATAGAGCTATTAGTAAAATGAACTTGCATTACTAATAGCCCCAGTTTCTCACCAACGTCACATATTTATTATTAATTATTGCTATTGACTTTAGTTAACCGTTTTCTTTCTGACAGTGACTTCTTGTTACTTCTTACTCAGATGATCAGCTGAGCTTGCAGTTTCACTTGTCAGAACAGATCTGGTTACGTCATTACAAATCACAACCTCTTCACACGTTTCAGTTACAGCCTGCTTATCCTCTATGTCGCTTGCTTCACATCTCTGCTGTCGAGAGTGAAGCTCTCCCATCAATTCAGCTGCGACTGCTTCAACCCTAGACAGCGCCTTCAGCACTTTTTTTTCCTTTTCAGACACTGTAATGCAATGGACCATGCGTCTCAGTCATTATTCTAATTTAAAACTAGCCTGATATCCCATTCGAACGTACTGTCATCAGTGACTGTTGCTGTGATATTGATTCGAAAGTCTTCCCGATGTTATCTCTACCCGCGGCTCTTATGATGCGTAGTATGGGAGCATATTAACGAAGATATGGATATCAAACAGTTTTAACTAGATTTCTGTTATCTGAAAGCTACATACAGAACATGTGCAAATTACTTTTACGCACTAAAATTTCCCACCAAAATATCTTGTGCGCTGTTCAGTGCCATAGTGCCTGGCATTTCACACTCCGAGGAGAGCGCTGCTCATTGGAATTCCATGAGAATATCTTGTCGCAGCGAAAAACGCCTTTTTTATGACTGTTACCCCAATTCGTGTTGTCATATCCGTGATACTTACTCCCCTATTTCGAGACAGTAAAAAACAAACTGCCCCTCTATGAACCCCTCCGATGCCCTCCGCCAATCCCATCTGACGCGGACCCACAGCGAACAGCAATATTCCAGACGAGGGTAATGTAAGCTGTCTCTTTAGTAAACTTGTTACATTTTGTAAGTGTTTTCCCAATAAATCGCAGTCTTTGGTTTGCTTTCCCCACAACATTATCTATGGGATCTTCGGAATTTAAGTTATCAGTAGTTGTAATCCCTAACTATTTAGTAGAGTCTGCAGTCTTTAGATTTGTGTGGATTATTGAGTAACAGAAATTGAGAGGAATCTTTTTAGTGCTTATGTGGACGACTTAACACTTTTCTTCATTTAGAGTTATTTGCCACTTTTTGCACCATACAGATATCTTGTCTAAATCGTTTTGCAATTCGTTTTGATCATTTGATGCCATTACGCGCCGGTAAATAAAAGCATTTTCTGCAAATAATGTAAAAGCGCTGCTTAGATTGTCTACTGAACCGCTTGTGTAGATCAGGGCCTATAACGTCATTGGGGAACGCCAGATGTTACTACATATTTGTTCGACAACTTTCCATCAGTTAGTGCGAACTATGATCTTTCTGACAGAAAATCACGAATCCAGTCACACAAATAAGACAACACTCCATAGTCACTCAATTTAATTAGCAGTCGCTTCTGAGGAACAGTATCAAAAGGGTTCTTAGACTCTAAAAATATGGAATCAATTTGACGTCTACTATCGATAGAACTCATTAGATCGTGAGAATAAAGAGCTAGTTGTGTTTAACTAAAACGATATTATCTGAACCTGTGTTGGCTATTTGTGAAGAAATGGTGTATTTTCGAGGTGATTCGTAATGGTCCAGCACAGTATATGGTCTGAAACCATACTGCAAATCGACGTTAGTGATATGGGTCTGCAATTCAGCGGGTCATTCCTACTTCCGTTCTTTGGTATTGGCCCGACTTTTGTAACATTCGAGTCGCTGGGTACGAATTATTGTACGAGCGAGCAACTGTATATGAGCGTTAAGTTTGGACCTATTGTGTCAGCGTATTCTGGTAGGAACCTGACTGATCTACAATGTGGACCGGAAGCCTTGCCTTCCTGATGTGTTTTAAGCTACTTCGCTACACCAAGGACATATACCTCCAAGTGACTCATGCTGACAGTTATTCTTGAATTACAGTGTAATCATGTAGATGTAGATGTAGATGTAGATGTAATGAAAGTAGTAACAGCGTTGCCATGGAAAACAAAGTCTGAGGAATAAATTCGTTTCGATTTAATACTAAATTTGTATATGCGCTATCGTTGAACATTCGGCGTCTAGTAACACGAATGTCA
This sequence comes from Schistocerca piceifrons, assembly GCF_021461385.2. NCBI lineage: Eukaryota > Metazoa > Arthropoda > Insecta > Orthoptera > Acrididae > Schistocerca > Schistocerca piceifrons. Next base: position 48,474,589 of record NC_060149.1, on the reverse strand, counting down.
ATACCCGTGTCACAAATGTTACTAAATTAATTTTTTACTCTCAGAAACTGTCGCCGCCGTCATAGTGGTTTTCCATGTAACTGCTGCCCATCCTATTACAAAGCAATCGCTAACAGACATATTAATCGTATAACCGATACACACGGCGCCCGTTATGGCAATGGAATACTATTGCTGCAGCCGTTTTTCTACGAGTATCTGAGGGAAATGCCGTAGGAAGTCCGGGACAATGCAGCTAGGCGTGCGGCGTTTGCACACGGAAGGCGTGGCTTGGCGTATCGACGGACGCGCCAGCACGCGTCCACAGCTGCCCTTTGTCTCCCTGCAGTTGCAGCTCTCGGCACTCCTTGTGCATCACACACCTTCTTGCTACTTTATCTGAAACGGACGTAGGCCGTATAGGTAGCATCATTTAGGTCATACTTTTCAAATTTGTAGTAGACTTGTACGAAGACTCGACCGGCGTCTATACGTCATTCGCGACACGTGTCATCAGTCAGTAAACCGTGTTCGACTCATGTATACTATCAGTACCATATTGATGCTGACGAACATGCAAAATACACAACTGTCAAATATTTAAGCATAATTCCGAAAAGCAACTACATTTTGTTGACTGGATAAAGGAACAACTACATTTCATGGTAAAGTTCAACTGTAAGACATTTACCATACAAGGATATCCACAAAAAGTTTAATGAAATGCTTTGGGTATTAATACACTCTTTGAAGAAACTAGCAATTCTGTACTCTTGGAACATATATCTTAAAGATAGGTTATACTCTCAGGCGTTACAGAGTGTTTACATCAACAACCAAAAACACTAGGCCTAACGACGTGAGTAATGCAGTCGATTGCGAAATAACATATATCCGTAGACAAATTACTAATCAGTTGCTTCTACTGTCACCGGTCGTAGATTAATTGAAAGACAACATGAATTCGACAGCACAGAAACTCCCCGAGCGTGCGATAATAGTAGTACAGGACCTTATCTCGGCTATTATCAACTGAGAAAACTACACGTTCTAAACCTGGTTAAGACAAACGATCCGGTAGAGTAATACTGAACACATTTTCCGACCACTGAGTCAAATAACTGGTCTGGCGGCCCATATGTGAACACGTATTTTACACATTCTGGCTGTAAACACACCAAATGTTTGGAGAGTATCTTCGAATAAGAGGGAACAACGATCATGACACTAATACAGGTCAGGTAGACAGGCGTCAAGAAAGCTAGTGGAATATTTTAAATTTGATCATGTTGATAAACAGCGAACACAATAGTGGTTAGATCTCGAAGACGTGAACCGACAAATACATATCAAGTGAAACAATAAAAGACGGAAAAGTCCCAACGTCCTTAAATGTTACTATTCAGAGCATACGGCGAAAACGGAGAGTACTATACTCTCCCTACAATTAAGAGTACACAGAAACTAAAAGGGAAAACTTAATAGCAATGCGTGCATTCACATTAAAACCACAGAACAGTAATTCCAACATTAAGCTTCAGACGAAAGGTGCATCGAAAATATTTATGAAAGTATGGTGACAGGCAGAGTTAATGAACGAATCCAAATATTCCATTAAAACTCTCGAGGATCGTTCTAGTTCTGAAACGGAAGACAGCAGATAGGAAGCTAAATCTCTTCAGTTCTGTGTTTACAAATAAATCCAAGAACTCTGTCAGTTGCACATCAGCGTATGCCAACACCCTCACTCATAGTTAAGAAACAGTGCAAAAAGCATCCACTGTACAACAAAAAACATGAAAAATAAAAAAAAATAAAAAATTCTAGTGAGCGACTCAAAGCAAGGCACCAGGCACTGACGGAAATCCTATTGTTCTTTACACTGAACGCTCCGAGGAATTATCTCTTTTGTTAGTTCATAATTATTGAGAAACTCATATTTGATGAGCATGTCTTGTGCAGCGAATAGTAAAGTACATTCTGATTCACGAAATGAGTAAAGGATTGGATTCATTGTATTACAGGCCAATACTGTTAATATTTCCGTGTTACATGATCCTAGACAAGATTATAGTTTCAAACGCAATGAAGTTTCTGGGTGAAGAGATGTTTCTCTCAAAATAAATCAGTACGAATTTAAATGAAATACACACATCCTCCAGATGGAAGTCTCTGAACCACATCGTCGACTAATAAGCAAGAAAATATGTTACCCAATATCTCCACACTGCTGTGGCGCTGTGTGTTGTCCTACGTACGATGTTCACACATCTGATGACTTCTTCTGCTGACGCACATAGACAAGGTGCAAGATAGTACAAGATTCAGGTTGGATAACTACCAAATCATCGAAACTCAATGAAAAAACCTCAGATTTAATGTCACTCTCAAGTACAAATTTACGCCACGAAGTCCGTAGTAGATTGCAGTTTTCAACATAAATCACGATAGAGAACACAGTTTGTACCACGTCATTCACAATTACAGAACAGTCCCTCACTAGCAGCCAGTTTATGGTTCTCGCCCTGATCTGTTACCGAAGATACACACAGATTTCTATGGTTAGAATGCTCTCACAGTACTTGGCAAAGTTCGCCTCGGACCTCAAGTTGACAGTTCTAGCTGCACAACACGCTACAGGGAATTTTACAAATTCGAAGTAACGTATCAGTATGCACAAAATAAGTCCACAGTTTGCGCAGTTGTGATTTACCTTAAATCTTACATCTACATCAATACTCCGCAATAAATCTGACGTTGTGTGGCGGAGGGTACTTCCGGGGCCTCTAACTGATACCTCCTTCCCTGTCCTATTCGAGAATGGCACGTGGGAAGAATAATTATGGTAAGCCTCTGTAGTAGCTCTAATTTTTCGTATTTTCTCGTTGCGGCCGTTTAGCGAGACTTACGTGGGAGGAAGTAATATATTGTTCGACTCTTCATGGAAAGCACTCTCTCGAAACTTAAATACTAAACCTCTCCTTTATGCACACAGCCTCTGTTGTAGTTTCTACCACCGGAATTTACTGAACATGTATTTAACGCACTTTAGCCGACTATACAATACCGTGACGAAACCCAATGCAAGAATTCTCCTAGCTCTTCACGTCCATGAGACCAGATAACAAACGTGTCTTCGACGTAACTTTAAAAACAAATCTGCTTTGCAGGGGCCGTGTCCAGGGCAATGTCCTCAGAATATTCCAAAAACAGGCTGTTTGTAAGTGGCCGGCCTGTGTGGCCGAGCGGTTCTAGGCGTTTCAGTCTGAAACTGCGCGACCACTACGGTCGCAGGTTCAAATCCTGCCTCGGGCATGGATGTGTGTGATGTCCTTAGGTTAGTTAGGTTTCAGTAGTTCTAAGTTCTAGTTGACTGATGACCTCAGATGTTAAGTCACATAGTGCTCAGAGCCATTTAAGTGAACCTATTGAGCTCTCCATGGCGACAACGTCCGTCTGGTAAAAATACATTTTCCATCTTACAAGAAATACAGTGCTCTCAGAGTAGGCTTAACTAAATTCACAACAGTGTTTCCCGATAACTGGAAGAGGAGATTTATAGAATCTTTGATGGGCTCTCATCACATCCTAGCTGACCATAATACCCCCTTCTCCAAGACGAAGGCATTTAATTCGACTGGTGATACCAGTCGTACCCTTGATGTTGTGCACACAGTCACCAACGTGCGGAGTAAGCAGGCTAGCCAGATGTTTCTGTAAGTCGGCGATCCGCCGGCCGGGGTGGCCGAGCGGTTCTAGGCGCTACAGTCTGGAACCACTATCCGCTACGGTCGCAGGTTCGAATCCTGCCTCGGGCATGGGTGAGTGTGATGTCCTTAGGTTAGTTAGGTTTAAGAAGTTCAAAGTTCTAGGGGACTGATGACCTCAGAAGTTAAGTCCCATAGTGCTCGGGGCCATTTGAACGTTTGAATCGGCGATCCAATGTTAGTCTCTCGTCAGTGGGGCACAGAGGTGTGTTCTTCTTGTGAAGCCTACACAATGCAGGTGCGATACAGCAGTGCCTGCATTATTCTAAATTACAGTGCATAGTTCCAAGGAACTTTGTATCTTAATTCGGACTAACATAAGCACTGCAATATCCATTATTATCCGCCGACTCGGGTTAAATGACTTTCAAGTATAATGTCTCCTTTGCACGGGAATATGCTTAATTTATGTACGAGTACAGTTTGTGGACACTTGGGTGACGACATATGGAAGTTTGTGTCTGGCCGTGAGTCGTGGTCGGGTAGGCCAATGGTATGCCGACCGTTCGCGATAAGCGGGGACTCCGGGTTCGAGTCTCGGTCCGACACAAATTCTGCTTGTCGTCGTTCAATTATACAGAGGATGGTTATCCACACTCGCAACTGCAAATACCTTCAATGCATACAATTTAGGTGAAGGCCCACTAGTGAAGGCCTCTTGATAACCTTGGACGTTTTCTTCATTGACAATTTTTGATATTTCCCTTCCTCCAGCTTCAACAGAATCCTCCCGTTAGAGGCGGCTCGCTCCATAATTACCGCTTCATTACCTTCGTCAGCTGGGAGGAATATGACGAGAGATTTGTTGCGGAGTTGGTTAAGACAATTACGGTCAGCTCTTGCCATTTTCGAGGTTGGTGGCTTGGATTTTGAAAGAGTACGGCTAGTTTCTCGACGACTTTCTTCTACAGTTTCACTGATCATGTTGTGAACAGCTTGTTCCACATCACTTATGAAAAATATCACACTCGGTCACTTATGCCATTTACATTGTATGGCCCCCCTAAGGTTCACAAGGAGAACGCACCTCATCGCCCCACTGCACACATGAATGGATTGCCCTCTTACAGACTCGCGAAATATCTGGACGGCCTCCTTAGTCCACATGTTGATCACTGTGTGCACTACATCAAGAATAAGACTGATTTCATCAGTCAGATTAAACGCGTGCGTCTTGGAGAACGGGACGTTATGGTTAGCTCTCATGTGGTGTCATTATTCAAGTGCATTCCCATCAAAGATTTTATGGCTCTTTTCTCCCAGTCAGTTGCCGACATTGCTTTGGATTTTTATAAGCCTACACTGACGTTTTTATATTTATTGTACGACGGAGAATATTTTAACCAGACGGACGGCGTCGCCATTTGAATACATCGCTCTGGCGGTGGCTCCTGCATCGAAGACACGTTCGTTATCTGGTCTCATGGACGTGAAAAGCATGGAGAATTCTTGGACCACCTCAATAATAAAAAATGGTTCAAATGGCCCTAAGCACTATGGGACTTAACATCTGAGCTCATCAGTCCCCTAGACTTAGAACTTCTTAAATCTAACTGACCTAAGGACATCACACACGTCCATGCCCGAGGCAAGATTCGAACCTGCGACCGTAGCAGTAGCGCGGCTCCGGACTAAAGCGTCTAGAACCGCTCGGTCACAGCGGCCGTCTCCTCAAAAATACCCTTGTTAACATCAGGCACGCTAACAACTATCACCATTCATCACAGAAACCATCTTTTCTGAGGACATTGGTGCATCGATCGAAAACCGTCTATGACGCTGAAAATCTACCGAAGGAACTGAGCTAATTACGGAAGGTATTTAACGGAAACGGCTACAACAACCACCAAGATTTCGCAAGCCATCTTCCTGAAAACATACGTAAACAGAGAGACCGCCGGGAGAACACGAACAAGCTTGCGTGTTTGCCGTCCTGTTGCTCAGTAGCAGGGAAGATTAGCCGGTTTCTAAAGAGGCATAACATCGATTCGGTCTGCAGGATTCCAACAAAGATTCGACAACTGATGCTGGCTTTTAAAGACGATATCGGCCTCAGAACGCTAGGAGTACATAAAATACCATGCGGTGTGGATAGTTTTACGTCGCACAGACTGGGTGTACTATTGAACAGCGCTGTATAGAACATGAGAGTTGCTTTCGCTTTTGGTACCCGGAGGAATCAGCGGTAGTAGGGAATGCTCTAGAAAACAGACATCGTATTGCATTCTAAGAATCATCTGTCGCCGGCCGCGGTGGCCGTGCGGTTCTAGGCGCTGCAGTCCGGAACCGCGGGACTGCTACGGTCGCAGGTTCGAATCCTGCCTCGGGCATGGATGTGTGTGATGTTCTTAAGATAGTTGGGTTTAAGTAGTTCTAAGTTCTAGGGGACTGATGACCTAAGATGTCAAGTCCCATAGTGCTCAGAACCATTTGAACCATTTGAATCATCTGTTATTACATGGACCAACTGTTTCGGAGATACGCTATTAAAAGAAGTGATGGAGATGGAAATTTGTGGTAACACCCTCGATAAAGACGGCGGCTTGCAGCTAAGCCCGGGTTGGTACTCACCCATCGGAAAGTGGAAGTGGGCACGACGTGTGCCCAACGAAAACTTTACCTTATGTTGCGCACCGTCGAGCATAAGTGACGTCTCAGAAGGCAGCGTAACTATATAAGGACAACAGAAGCAAGAAAAAGACAGTCAGTACTTTCCACTGGCCGATGAGTGCTTCACCGGAAACTCATCTATTATAAAATCACTTGAGGGAGCAGGAAGATCGAGAGAATTTTATCACTACATCTCATCGTGAAACTATGCATTCGTATAACAATGGCGTAGATTACTACTAATTATCTCGAATCTCAAATTAAAATAAAATAATCTAAGTTCAAAATTTCTTATTGCTGACGTTGTGGCTCTAAGACTTCGACCACTACATTCGAATATATGTTTCCAATGTCTTTGCATATGAATCGTGCATACAAAGTTTTCCGAAAGTTTGTTATAGTTTCTTACAAATTGTAACACCGAAAATGCTGGATGCACGGCACCTGCTACCGATATACAATATTTTTCTGAATTGTATGTAAATATTTGTAATTTATATGCTTTCTTTTAATACGTAAGGACATGGCTTCACTGTATGTGTAAACTTAGGTAGAAGTCTGTTGACGTTTCATTGTATATCTCTGTGTCTTACTGCGAAACTTATAAGCTCTGGGAAAAAGCCAAAGGAATTGTTATTTGCACTGACTAGCAACGATAATAGCAGTGCTTGTGCGTTGTAAAATCTTTGGGTAGGGAGTTGTTGCGCGGAGTGGACGAAGGGAGACGAAGACGAGTTCCAGCACTCGTAGTGTGTGGAAGTGTGGTGTTGACGCTCTCACAGCAGAGAGTACCATTTTCGGCGGCGTCATGTACGCGCGCCGGCCAGATGTCTAGTAGCAGGAGTATGGACATTGGACGGGCGAAAGACACTGTATTAATTACGATTGCCCGTTCCTGTAATTAGCCGTGGCTCCATAAGATTCTACCTTGTTCAACAACAGCAGCAGTTCCAGCATCACAGTTTCGTCATCGGCTCCGAGTTTCGTCGTATGCACAGCACTGAAGTAAGACAGTTCATTGGTAGAAAGTACTAACGGCTAACCCAGCAGCAGAACTGAATGTGACTTGATTGATAAAACTTATTTAAAGAATAATCAGTTAAACTCAGTACGATTGTGTCCTCATGGCCTCCAGACATTGTTACCAAGAAGGGTCCTTGTTCCTGTTTTCCCTTATATGCTAACCGAGTGTCATAAGAAACAAATTGAATAGTTACAGCCGGTTTATTAATGAATAATTTCACTTTCAATAATTTTAGCCTTAGTCTACTTTCAACTAAGTGTTGTACAACAAAGGCTTCAGTATTTGACTAAAGTAAAGCATTTTCATTTTTCAAGTTTGAGAATCAACCACTGGAAAAAACCAAAATCTGAAGAAAGCACAAATTAAGAGAGCGGCAGTTTTATTTATTTTACATACCGCTTGGAGCACATGGCAGTTTGGTTTGGTACGTACTCTAGTGTTTAATTTTGTTCAAGTCAGTAAAAAAAAGCTCAGTCGTTCAGACAATAATATGAAATCCACTATGCAAAATAAGTAACAGCAAAGTAAAAAGTGCTTGATTGATTTTCTAAATTTCTTTGATGACGTTATTTTGAGGTCACTGAAAGTCATTGTTCACGTAACCAAGTTCAATAGTAACGTACAGTTTAATTGCATATTTTCAAATCATTACTCGATTGCCGTTTCAAAATTTAATGCCAAACATAACGAAAGAGTGACTTCTCTGTTTTCTTTATCATTACATACTCAATTAAAATTGGTGACAAAAAAAGCCACACCTTCAGTTGCCACCTCAGTGTTTAATAATACATGTTTTTCTTTCCCATCATATTGTACAGGATTTTGGATGTAAATTGCCCTAGTGTGCTGGCGACCGTTAATTATTTCCTTTTCGTTCATTAGTGTAACTTTGGATTCATGATCAGTGGTACCCCTTTCCTGTCCAGTGTTGTTCGTGAGTGAATGCACAAAATAACTTTCATTTTTCCAAATTATAGCCCTGTTCAGTTTAATTACCTTTTATTTTCAATAGACTTTTGTATCAGAAAGGTCGGTTGTGCACTTTCCTCCTATTTATCGGTTTTACTTCTTCCGGAAAGATAGCCTTACGCAATTAGTAAAAATCCATTAGGCATACACACGATGAACAGCCATAGTTTATATCACAAGCAGGATAGGCCGATTAGTAAGAGGGAGGTTACACGCGGCGACGCAGGTGACAAGACATAATCAGTTTGATATTGTTCTGAGCACGAATTTGCATTGTGCAGTTTTGTAGCGAATAATAAATTCTTGCTTCGAACCAAGTCGCTCACATACAATAACAGAAAGCTGAAGAAATATGCAGCACATTTAAATTTCACAGTAATCAGCAATCTGGGCAACATGAATAAATTAGGCGAAATGAGTAATTTGATTGTACCAAATGCAGAACAATCGGTCGAACCATGCACGACCCAGAAATGGGACCCATTGTTCAGAGTTCGGCGGCAAGCATCACAGACGCTGCTGCTAAAAATCGAACAATGGCAGAGATGGAATTCCAGGCACTTGTAAATGCTACGGAATACGGAATAAAGGGTAAAACAGAACCTATTGATGACGGATACGAGGAATCTATTAAGACAGAATCGGTGTTGCAACCTGTGATTTTCGGAAATATAAAGGATTTGTTCAGTAAAATGGGTGCCCAATCAGTAGAGGCACCTGTTTTTCGCAAAGCGCGAAATCGCGAAATTTTCACGAAATTTTACACATTTTGCTGAAAACGCGAAACTATTTACTTTTAAGCCAAATCGCGAAATAATTGACGAAACTTTGCAAAATCTCGTCATTTGAACTTAACTGCGGAAATTCGATTGGAGTTATGGTATTACAGTCTGGATATCGATTGTACATCATTTCGATATGTATAATATATCGAGTATTCCAAAGACATTCTACAATGTTCTGGATGTTCTGGCGGTGTATTCAGTATTGCGTGTTGAAAATCGTTGTGGATCGCCGGTGCATTGAGTGTGGTATTTTGTATTGTGTTGTCGTGCTACAGATGATTAATTTGGTTGTGACAGTTTTCGACCGAGAAAAGGAATTTTCGTCCGAAGGATTTTATGTTTTCGACAAGAGTAGGAAGATACTGGCTGTCTCTGAGCACTATGGGACTTAACATCTGAGGTCATCAGTCCCCTAGAACTTGAACTACTTAAACCTAACTAACCTAAGGACATCACACACATCCATGCCCGAGGCAGGATTCGAACCTGCGACCGTAGCAGTCGCGCGGATCCGGACTGAAGCGCCTAGAACCGCACGGCCACAACGGCCGGCTAGGAAGATACTTATGTGCAAATACTGCAATGTGCGTATTGAGTGGCAGAGGAAGGACACGTGCCTGAAACACATTAATAACAGTTCTTCCCATAATAAGAACAAGGAGAAGGCGCTAACAACTACTGGTATAAAAAAACAAGCTATGCTCACGGAAGTCACTGCAGGGGCGAACCGAGCGAAAAATGATAAGGAAGAATTCATTTTATCGACTACTCGAGCTTTCATTGAGGCTAACATTCCGATGGAAAAAGTTGATCATCCGAAGCTGAGAGAATGAATGAACAAATACGTACCAGGTTTGTGTAAAGCTGAAGTGTAGGCTTTGTGGATCCCAGTCAGTAATGTTGATAGTGAGAGATCATTTTCTAGATACTGCAACATGATGTCCGATAGGAGGACAGCTCTGACTCCCAGTAATATGGAAGTCATGGTATCCTTGGCTTTCTCGGGCTGACTTACGTGTTGTGTACATAGAATAGGACAGGATAAATGTTTTACAAACTTTCATGATTTATAATTTTTATCCATTTTCAATTTATGTAAAATAAAAGATTTTTCACTGCAAATGTGCCATAAATGTATTTCCTGTACCTTTTGCTGCTGAAAAGTGGAAATAAGATTTAACGAAATTATTGACGAAATGGAAAAAATAGCGAAAAAAATACCGAAATAACTTTTTTAAAATGACGAAATCGGGCAAAAATTTTCACCACAATCAGGTGCCTCTACCAATCAGCAAAACTTGATGACCAGGATAAGCAATTAAAACTGTCACCGGTAATATTGGAATTGTTAACACAAAGGTAGATAAAATTGGAGCATGGAGTACCGAAATCGGTAATCTGAAGCGTTACATAGAGGAAGCCCAATCAAGGATAGGATACCTAAATAGTCGTTTCGAAAATGAAGTAGGGAGGATCGAACCGAAACTGGTAGAGACTGTTGGTCCCACAATAGAGAGCAAGGTAGCTGAAAATGTGACAGTAGCTCGAGAAGAGGATGTAGGGAAAATAACGAGTTTACAGACTTTAGTGTCCGACGTAGGTGCTAAAGCAAATAGATAATCGGTTGTGTGTAATGAAAAGAAGCAGGAGTCGGAAACGTTATGAGTTACCACTTGCCAAGTAGATATAAGGATAAATGAGTTAGAGTAACGATTAAGAGAAAATCAGCACTATGTGTCATCACACGCACATAGCGCAGAAATATTAGCGAAGGAGGAGCGTTTCGATCACCTCAAAAAGCAGGGTGGACTGGGGCTTAAACCTCCATATAGCAAACATGACGCTCCAAGAGTTCAAAAATGCGTTCTTCAAAGAGTATTGGTCAGAGCAGAAACAAGACTGAATAAGGCGCGATTTCGTAGTGTCGAGGCCCTACGATGTAAACACGCACAACCCCATGAAAGAATTTAGTGAAAACTGGATCCGCGATTTGGAATATTTGCGACAACGGAAAACTGAATCGGAGCTTGTCCTGGGACTGTGGCAGAATTTTCCTGATGACTCCAAGAGATACGTCGGCAGTAGTTCGAGAACGATTGCTGAGTTTTACAGAAAGTAGAAGACGTTAAAAACCGTGGGAATGGTAACAATTACCGCTAGTCCCAACCAGAACAATAACAATAAACATGGCAATAAAGGTAGCAATCACCATGGTAACAACAATCCAGAAGCACTATAACAATAATGGTCATAGTAACAATAACGACAATTGTAGAAATGGTAGAGACCAGTATCAAGTAAATATGGTACGTGATCCTTGGAGGACTGACAGAAGACAGGAGCGGAATGATACATCACGGCAGTCTCGTAGCCACAGGTCTGTCGGAATTAGTGAGGGAAACAACTAGCAGCGCCAGTTAGGGGCCCACCGGGCGTGGGAAGACCTTAGCAGCCCAAACGAAAACCTAGACAATACCGCTATGATAATTTCCCAATTATAGGCCTGTTCGGTTTAATTATCTTTTGTGTTTCGTAGACGTTTCCATCAGAAAGGTCGGTTGTACACTTTCCTCCTACTTACCAGTTTTACTTCTTCGGGAAAGATAGCCTTATCCAATTAGTAAAAATCCATTCGGCATACACCCGATCCACGGTCATATTGTATATGGATAGGCCGATTAGTAAGGGGGACGTTATAAAATCAACAAACAGCATACATACATGATTTTTCAAATTCTTGAATCTATTTTCAAAATGTTCCTTCCCCTTTATTAGATATTTTCTATTCATTTGTTCTCTCAGCTGAACGTCCGTTAACACATACTAAATTAATTTTCTCCTTGCGCTTTTTGCTTTGTTGAATCTCTCTATTCCAAATGTGAATCGACTCTTACCTTAGTATTGGCCTTTCTCTAGCGTCCTTCTACACTTCAAACAATTTTCCTGATGTCATTATAGCACATTAATTTGTTGATGTCCATAACACCTCACCTTCACTTTTGATACAGTCCAGAGTTCCGTTACATGTATATTTGTCCAGTAAACATAGTTTCGTGAAAGACTCGAAAAGTTTCTGTATCTTCATGAAAAGTGAGTATTAGTACATATATATTTTGCATAACATTTTTCTTTTCCTTTACTTTTCATCAAATTTATAAATATTTTAGTCTTTCTCTCATCAATGAAACCTAATTAACAACGAATTCTTATTACTGGTGTTCTTAAATGACACAAAATACCTTTCCCAAATTGAAAATCTACAACTCACAAAAATTTCCTTGCCAATGAAAGTAATTTGGAAAAATTATTTTTTAACTTCGTTACAAAGTAAAATAACCACCATTGGTTATGTCTTTCTTTTAAAGCAGTATATAGTCACACACATGATAAGCAATTAATAATGTATCGTTAAAATCTGCTTTACATTAAACTTTCACCTAACACAAAAGTAAGTTACATATACGAAAATCAAGATACTGTTACGAAACTCTTCACGTCAGTCTTCACCATTCTAACTACCTTATATATTTCAGGTTAGTCACGCACACATTTCTATGTCCACTCTGTATTTCCTATAGAAATCCCGGAAGTAACACCACTTTCTACAAGCATATTTTCACTTCCATGACTACCATAAATTATTTCCTCCCTATATCACTACAACGTTCACTTCAGGAATCTAATTACTCCATCAAAATCGTATCACCATATATTCGCTTAACATCTCACATCGGTCCACGTTGTAATTGTCATAATAAAATTATTAGTTTCTATATACTCACTACTTCTCCTCAACATGACACCTTGTCTTATTTACGACACTACTTCAAACAAAACCACTACATACTTATCGCAAAACATCTAAATTCTTTCCCAGAATTAATCTTTTATGAATTTACTTTCTTGGTGACGATCTTCTCTCCACACAGAAAAGCTACTTTTTTTTCAAATGCCTTTCTACTTGCTCCCATCGGTTTACACATTGTCGTCAGTAGCTCCATTCTCGTTGACATAGCGCCAACTGTGAAGAACTTCGGAGATGGTACACTTAGTTCAGAATGTCACAGAAGGAAGACTGATTACACGAAAAGAAAGTTAAACGCTATTCCCTATAACTCTAGCACCTACTGACCATCAGTCATTTAGCGTTAGTAAGAGTGTAATGCCATGTGAGGTCTTTACCACAAACTTCAATCCAGATCATAAAGTAATTGCTGCTGTTCGTCTATTTTATTTGAACTACAACTGACAGCAATGGATTCACCCCTAAATCCTATCCATGTTCGTTACACCCTTATTGCACTTTTCTTTTTCTACAGTAAGTTGATGCAATGCTACTCTTTCCTCAGTTGTCAGTTTCTTCTTTCCTGAAAATGATACAGTTACTTTCATCAAATATTCACCTTACGCTTGTTGGAATACCTACACCCATTAACAAGTCAACACTCAAATCTAGAAGTATAAGTAAATTATGATGGGACTGGTCACCATTTGATTTTTATTACTAACATTACTTCACATCTGACAGGTTTCATCACTTTCCCTGTGGTGACAATTGTCTGAATGCCAAAAACACTTATTATTACCCATGATTATTTGTTACTTACAGTCTATAACCATTTACGGTTATGAGTGACATCCCAACTATCTCTGACACCGCCAGCTTAACACTGCCCCACTTCACCATATGCTAACATATAATCGCCAGCTGTCCTGCCTTCGACCCCCCATCCCCCCCCCCCCCCCCAAAGTTACTAACTTCAGATTCTTGAAGTAAATTTTCGCAATTCTGTTCCCCGTAAACTTTCCACATATCTTGAAAATACACATACATTTACATGATATGGCCTCCAACTTTTCTCTGCATTTTCCTCGTCTAGCTCCTGAAGTCCTTCTTCCTGACAAGATTCCTCCTCAATTCCAGTGTGCACACATTCCCGATTTTTCATCATTTTGGGTGTATCTCTTTAACAGAGTTCCTGTACTGTACTGTTGACATTGTTTGTTTCTGTTCATCCAAGCCTCTACTTACTGAATTCAGAAACTGTAGTTAGAGGAATCAAATTACTACTTCCTTTTCTGCAGAAACTAGCAGCTTATGAGATTCGATATAGTTTCCCATATTCTGGGATTCTGCACCAGCGGCTAATTGGATTCCCACCAATTATCTTGCATGTAGATCAGTATCGCTATGCATGGTGCAGCCGATGTGGCCGAGCGGTTCTAGGCGCTACAGTCTGTAACCGCGTGATCGCTACGGTCGCAGGTTCGAATCCTGTCTCGAGCATAGATATGTGTGATGTCCTTAAGTTAGTTAGGTTTAAGTACTTCTAAGTTCTAGGGGACTGATGACCTCAGCAGTTAAGTCCCATAGTCCTCAGAGCCATTTGAACGTTATGCATGGTGAGTGGAATTTATAAACAGGTCCTTAGTCTTTATTAAATAGTCTACTAGTTTAGTTACCAATGTTACATGAGTACGTATTTATTCCATTAACCTGTCTCCTCTTTTCCCTCTATTTATCCATCTCCTCTGCCATCCTCTGTTTCTATATCCTCCATTCCCTCTCTCTCTCCATGTCCTGTTTCCTTCGTCATTCCATCTCCTCCATCCTCAGTCTCGGTCCAACTCCTCCTCATTCCATTCTCTGCACATTTCTCCCTCCCCTCTGTGTGTACATATCCTCCTTTCTCATATTTTCATGCCCTTCTTCCTCCGTACTATCCATCTCTCTCCAAGATATCACCCCCACCCCAATAGAAGGTTACTGATTTTTACCCCCAGGGAATATCATTCCATATATGAATGTTTGATTGAAATCAATACAGCGCTTCAGGAGGAGCTTTTTACCATGGCTCTGCCAGAGTACACACGTATCACATATATTTAAAATTCTCAGACATAGCTTTACACATATTTCACCTACATCTCGAGTACATTTCATCTGGCAGTTTCGTTTCCGCAATGACGGCGTATCTTCTGAACAATGTGACATACATTGATATAATAATGCAGGTACACTCAGTGATGTGTTCGGATACTATCTGAGAAATTTTAAGCGAATACAGTTTATAGTAAAGACCTAACAAATTAAAACGTCATGCATGATAAAGCAGTTTTTCACAAATCTCAATGTTTATGACGTCATATTGCCTCTACTTTATGTTGTACGATACTATAATTTTGCCAGTACATCCAGTGATATTGGTTGATTCTTTCGGCAAAACTAATCGGGAATGCAGTTCGTAGTAAAGGAACAATAAATTGAAATGACATGCACGTTGCAGCAGTTTTTCACCCATCTCAGTTTTTATGACGTCATAGCTACTGAATTGTATGTTATACATCGATGTAATTAAATGAGTACGTTCAGCGTGATATGTGGATACGGTATGCCAAAATGTCTGTGAATTGAGTAAGTAGCAGAAAAGTCAAAAGCTTAAACGTCATGCATGATTCGGTAGTTTTTCACGAATCACAGTGTGTATGATGTTATATCTCTTATCTATGAGTCGTACATCGATATAATTTTACTGGTACATTCAGTTGCATTTATGAGTACTGTCTGCAAGATTTGTTGTGAATACAGTTAGTAGTAAAGATGTAGTATATTAATTCATAATGCCTGATGAGGCAGATTTACTGCATAAACAACAAAAATATATTAAGCGATTACAGTTTTCGTTTCGTCATTTTTGACGGATTGTTAGCGAGAAAAAGTTTCATAAAGATCGAAATTATGTGCAAGTTTAATTTGCAAGTCACTAACTGTTCTCATTCTCAAATATGGATGAATAAAGTCTGCGGAATCGCGCGTCGTGTGCTACACTTATTTCACCACCGTCCACACACCTTTGATAGCTACTCGGTTAATACCACCATAACAGTTGCCTCCAGGCATTTAGTGACATGTTTATCAAGTTTGGTTGAAACCGGTCGAGTGGTGACTTTAATTTACCCTAGATATGTCGCCGAAAACACATGTTTAATTCCGTAGGTATGCATAAAACATAATCCGAAATTGTGCTAAACGCATTCTCTGAAAATAATTTCGATCTGTTTGTTCATAAGCCCATGCGAATAGTAAACGGTTGTGAAAACACACTTGACCTCTTAGCAACAAATAATCCTAAGCTAATAACTAGCATCAAAACAGATACAGGGATTAGTGAACACGGGGCTGTCGTAGCGAGATTGAATATTGTAACCCCCAAATCCTCCAAACATACACGAAAAATATACCTATTCAAAAATGTAGATAAAAATTCACTTGACGCCTTCCTGAGAGACAATCTCCACTTCTTCTAAATTAATAATATAAATGTAGACAAGATGTGGCTTGAATTCAAAGAAATAGTATCGGCAGCCATTGAGAGATTTGTACAAAATAAATTAACAAACGACGCAGTCGATCCTCTTTGGTACACAGAACGGGTCAGAACACTGTTGTAGCAACAACGAAACAGACGTGCCAAATTTAAACAGATGCCAAATTCTCAAGATTGGCGGACTTGTACAGAAGCTCGAAATTTATCGCGAACTTCAATTACAGAGGCTAGTACGGGGGCTACAGGGGTACTGAGCCATTTTGTGGGTTGCCTAAATCATGGGCAGGTACGCACTCAGGGCAAACCTGTTGTTCTCCTTTGGTTGACAGGTCCTTAACCTATTGTTCCCTTTGAATGACAGGTACTGAACCTATTGCTCTCCTTTGATTGACGGGTACTTAACCTATTGCTCTGTTAAGTGCTTTTCCATGTCACCCCCATTTCCTTTTGATTGACAGACACTTAACCTATTGTTCCCCCACTCTCTCCCCCTCCCGCAACCCCCTTCCCCCCTCACTGCTACAGGTACACATCCAGATCTGAGTTATAGGAATAAGCCCCCCCTCTCACTCTTATCAATTACATTGACTACTTAATTAAATTGATCAGTCAGTTAACCTCTCTGGTGGGAAAGTGCCACGACCCCCAGCTACGTCCCCCTGGCGGGAAGTTCGCATTCCATCAGGACAATGCAACCTCTACTAACCTAAGAAAATGGTGGGAGAAAGGGCACCTCCACTAACCTAAGTCATCTGACTGCCACCTTTTCCTAGGAATTGGAGGGAAAAAGACTCAGTTGATCGGCCATTTTGAGGGTATTCGATTGTAGTGTATCTAATATTGTTTAAATAATTTAGACATTGTGTGGAATATTACTTATTTAAACAATTTAGGGGATTCAAGGCACTGCATGAAATACATGGAAATTAATGGAGAGGAAGTGTCTCATCAAAGGAAATTCAATGGTATATAGTTTATTTACTAAAAAATCAGTTTGTGGGGGTTGGATTTCCCTTGCTCATCATACCCTGCTGTCTGGAAACACGTAGGTCTTGTAAGAAGTAATTACATGGAGCAAACATGATGCATAAGATAATGTTCGGCACTGTACTCTGGGTGTCTTAACCTAATGTTTGGGCCTTTGTTGGCACTTAACCTATTGTTCTGTTAAGTGATTTTCCGTGTCAGCCGCTA
Organism: Schistocerca piceifrons; assembly: GCF_021461385.2. Taxonomy (NCBI): domain Eukaryota; kingdom Metazoa; phylum Arthropoda; class Insecta; order Orthoptera; family Acrididae; genus Schistocerca; species Schistocerca piceifrons. The sequence goes on along the minus strand of NC_060149.1, from coordinate 48,456,933 downwards.
CACATCTTGCAACTGCTCACGTTTCTACAGCTTTCTGCATGTGATCGTTCCACTTTAAGTCGGAACTCAGCAGAAGTCAGAGAAAGACATACCCACCACCTTCTGCAACCTGTGTAGAATCAGAGCGACCTGACTTAGTGCGACAGGAGCATGTTTTGACGTTCTGTGGAAATACAAGTACTACAGATCTGCGTCCATTAAAATCTATTAACCCAACATGCTATCATCGTTATTCTCTATCCCCAAACAGAGAAAAATTAATAACTATAGAAGCTCCATTAACTTCATCCGATATAGAACTCAACAAGGCTCTATTGCTCGCTCAATGACGCAATGCTGCAGTGGGGCTCAAGTGTGCAGAGGGAGATTTCGCAATGCTTCCCAGAATAGTGCAGCGTGCCGGCCTCCAAGAATTCCTAACGGTATATCCCATCCCTCACCGAATTTACACCTCAAACTGCTGCTGCTACTGCTTCCTGTGTGGCACGATCTTATTAAATATACAAGCATTGCAGAGGACACTTTAAAGTTTGATCAAATATGCTCTAGGCAAATGATCGTATCCCACAGACTATACTAAGTCGCAAAAGACGCTCCGTCTGGTCCTGTTTATTTGTTTGAAACGCTGTTTTCTAACATGATCTTGTACAATGCTAAACATTTAGTTTTTCTACCACTACTTCGAGGCCTTTGCCTGGTTCTAATCTGACATTAAGAAACGCTGATCCACCGTCTTTCTCAGGAAACTAGACGTTTCACAGTCTAAATTATGTTGTTACAGCGGATACCATGACACGCCACACATCTGCTGATTTTAAATGAAAGACAGCGACAACATAAGGAAACCAGAAGTGTTTGCTCGAATTGTTTTGAGTTTTGAAACTACAGTCTGAAGATGATTCACGAGCTGTACATTCAGCCTCGTCTCTCACACTGATTTAGCTGATAACTCTACGTTCCATTTCGACTGATTCCACATACTGCAGTCATTTATGTGTTCACTGTTTCAGCGCTATCCACCCCAGAAGGTACAGCCCAGCCGCATAAACTCTCTCTCCAACTCAATCAAACAATGTCAGTTAATCATTATGTGGTAACCAATAGCGTACCAGTTCACGGATGGGATGGGAAAGACAACATCGATGTACTCTAATAATAAACATCACAGTTGATAGTGTGAACAATTTTAGTAATTTTACACTAATTTCTACACCAACCAATGGTGTGACAGCATGTTTCTCAATTTCAGTATCATAGCTAAAAGCACCCCTTCTCCACTTTACGAGTATCATTCCAAATGTAGAAAGGTGACTATGCAGAACGTCCATTCAATGTTAATTCTCGAGCACCTACATCATCAAAGTATATCACACAATGCTCTACATATTTCTGACATCCCGAGCGTAGTGCATCATTTATGCTGATAAGAGTCACAAAACATCCTTGCTGTCTTTTGGTAATATTAGATGGTTAAAGACCTTCTCACACTGTCACTGACCAGCCCACCCTGCAGAACCGCTACCGATTTCATCTGCATCCGACCAGAAATACGCGGCTACATTCAACGTCCTCCAAATGAATGGAGCTTACCGAGTCCTCACCCATCCAAGTGCACAAGATCTTTCGAGATGCACCCATGTCGAGGAGCTTAGCACTCATCGATGTATAGTATCGGATTTCAAAGTGCCTTGATGTAATAGCAGATGGTTAAGAAGAACAAGAAACGAAGGATTTTTATGCACGATGGAGCTCCAAATGGTAGGAATTCGGCGTATTTATTAGTAAATCAACCAAGGTATCCACTCTAAAGTATTGTTATGGAGTCTAGGATAAGTACCTGAAGGTATTTGTAAGAGAGAACATAAACACATGCACTCTTAAGGCTACAACGTTCTCCATTTAAAAAGGGCTACAATGTTACATCGCCTGCGTTTCCGACCTATAGTCGTATGGAATGTATCAATGTTAATATTCCAATGTAAGAAATATATTTCAAGCGCGTGATATACATCCTTCTTCCCGGTTTCTCTACAATAAACTACGGTATCGATCTGTAAAACGAGAAAACTACTTCCTTAAAACACTGTCTATGTGTGACACATGCACAACATAATCTTTCAAAGATGTATAGCGTCTACTGTTCACATCCAATCACGGTTCATAAATTATACGATGTCTCCATAAGGTCTATATAAAATGATTATTAGTAGCGGGGGATACTTCCTACAAGGAACCAGATAAATGTGTAGCAGCAGTGTCCGACATGTGAAAATTACAAGTCATTCCATCAGTAAGTCTGTAAACAGCACATCTGTCAGGCAACTGTGTACACGGGGATTACAGCGCCTCACAAGCACCTATAGCTAACTTAGGTATGACGCTGTCCGCCCCCGGTAGCTGAGTGGTCAGCGCGACAGAATGTCAATCCAAAGGGCCCGGGTTCGATTCCCGGCTGGGTCGGAGATTTTCTCCGCTCAGGGACTGGGCGTTGTGTTGTCCTAATTATCATCATTTCCTCCCCATCGACGCGCAAGTCGCCGAAGTAGCGTCAAATAGAAAGACTTGCACCAGGCGAACGGTCTACCCGACGGGAGGCCTTAGTCACACGACATCATCATCAGTTATGACGCTGACGTCTCGATTTTACAACCAAGCACATAGCATAAATGAAAGTTCGTTTAGAGGAATGTGTCAAGTTTCATCACACATGAAATGGAAGTCCTCTGATGACCGACATGTTTAACGTTAATGATCACAAGTAGACAGTGCTTTAAACCACATACAGAACATATGGCTGTATACGAGTAGAACACAGGGTATGTCACGCGACTGATGCGTCTGGACAGAATAGTGCAAAAATTGACCTGCAGCAACTTCTCCCTCTCTAGGCTGCATCAGTCAACTATAAAATCATACCTCGTTACAGCTCCATCTGAATTGATCACCCCGTCCACCCTCTGTTATCCTTTAACGCAGATGCCTGTAAGTTTAGAGGTGAATGGTTCTCTGTCTTCCTGAAGAGCATCAAATAGAGTAGTAAACTCGCGTTTGTCACTGGTACGTCAATCGACATACAGTATAATGCTCCCTCGACAGAAAAAAATGGATTGCCTCCAGTATTCCCTTCGTTTCGATGTCGCCGTTTTCTCGGATTCCTCTTGTTGCCGCATACTTGTTCCCATGTACCAATTTTTCGGCGCCAACCAGAAGATAAGTAAGTACTTCCTCAATTTCCCCGCATTTCGCTGTATATTCGGTCAATTTATACTTATTCCCTTGTCATTTTTCGCAATTCCCTCGATTTTACGTCAGATCTATCTATGCGACCAGATCATCTACGTACAGCTGCCAAAACCTAATCCAAATGCACTGAGTGCGATGCGTAATATAGCACTGTACTCCATTGTATCCAGTTACTTCCACAGTTGGAGAGCGTTCGCTCAATTTTCTGTATATGTCTCTATTCATGCATGCCTCGTGGAGGGCTCCCAGCACCCGCAGCAGACCCAAGTTAGAGTTCGAATGCGGATCCGTCACGCGTTATATCCTGAGTGATGTTGAGATGTGGATCGACAATATGTCGTACACAGGATAGGGTTTGAACGTGGATCCGCCACACACAATGTACGAATAGGTGTTGGGATGGAGATCCACAATATACCATATACGAGTTAGTGTTCCAGTGTCGATCTACCGGGGACTATATATTCAGATCTATGTTTAGAGGCCGTTTCACCACACGTCAGATCTGGGATAGGGTTCGCGGGGGGACCAACGACGCGTTACGTCTGGACACGTATTCTGTGTTCGAAATTTGGTCCACCAGCACAGGGGACTGTGCCCTGGGAGCTGTCTGCAAGGCATGCGTATAAAACAAGACCAAGGGGAGCCTCTTTTGCGACTTAGTATAGTCTGTGGGATAGGATCATTCTCCTAGATATAGGTGATCAAACTTTAAAGTGTCCTCTGCTGTGCTTGTATACTTAATAAGATCGTGCCACACAGGCAGCAGTAGCAGCAGCAGTTTGAGGTGTAAATTCAGTGAGGGACGGGGTATAACGTTAGGAATGCTTGGAGGCCTGCACGCTGCGCTATTCTGGGAAGCATTGCGTGTGGCCGAGCGGTTCTAGACACTTTAGTCTGCGACCGCTACGGTCGCAGGTTTGGATCCTGCCTCGCGAATGTAAGTGTGTGACGTCTTTAGGTTAGTTAGGTTTAAGTAGTTCTAAGTTCTACGGGACTGATGACCTTAGATATTATGTCCCATAGTGCTCACAGCCATTTGAACCATTTTTTGAATCACTGCGAAATCTCCCTCTCCGCACTGGAGCCCCACCTCAGCTGTGCATCATCAAGCGCGCAATGGTGCATTGGGGAGTTCTATGTCGGATAAAGTTAGTGGAGCTTCTATAGTTACTAATTTTTCTCTTTTTGGGGGTACAGAATAACGATGATAGCATGTTGGGTTAATAGATTTGAATGGACGCTGGTCTGTAGTACTAGTATTTCCACTGAATGTCAAAACATGCTCCTGTCGCACTAACTCAGGTCGCTCTGGTTCTACACAGGTTGCAGAAGGTGGTGGACATGTCTTTCTCCGACTTCTGGTCAGTTCCAACTTAAAGTGGAACGATCACATGCAGAAAGCTGTAGAAATGGGACCAGTTGCAAGATCCGTAGTGGGTGACTAAAGCCACATTGCAGTTTTACTGTAGCAGCCAGGTTTGAGAAAGGTGACTCGTTTCGTGATATGAGAGTGCCAGAAATATGATTGAGTAGAGGTTGTAATCGTTAAAGAACTAGTCATTAGCATCCAACCCAGGGGTCAAAACACGGTCCTGTTGCACTAACTCAGGCCGTTCTGCTTCTACATGGGTTGCAAAAGGTGGTGGATATGGCTTTCTCCGACTTCTGCTCAGATCCGACTTAAATTGGAATGATCACAAGCACGAAGCTGTAGGAATGGGAGCAGTTGCAAGAAGTGTAGGGGCTGACCGAAACGAGGTGGGAATTTTACTGTAGGAGACAGGTTCGAGAAAGGTCACTCGTTTCGAGATATGGAGTTGATTCAGTACTGGTTGTAATCATTAAATGACTTCTCCATAGGATCGAACGCAGGTATGTGTTTGAATGGAGAGATTTGATTCCAAATCCCAGACAGCATTTCTAGCGGATAGCGTAGTATTTGCGGTGTCAAAAGTTCGTGTACAATTTCTTATGACCTCAATCAGCACACCATCTAGTACTGTTTGCGATCCTTCTCAATCAATCATCGCCTATAGCCCAGTGCACATATCACCGAACCTCTGACATGGGGTCTGGATAGAACGTGTTACAAATACTGTAGAAATATCTTGCTGTGGTGGTGCGAGGGATTCGCAAATACCGGTTTCATACCACGTTCTTTAGCCGAATCACTTCAAGATTTAGCGATTTCATGACGAGGTTGCATCGTGGGCTACGTGTAACAGGACTGATGGTCTGATAATATACACTCCTACGATCACTGTCTCAGTATTTGTCTGGAAAAACCACGTGATTCGTAGGAAATGTCGTACCTCGATTTATAAAGCGAGTATAGCGTTTTACATGGATAATTGTGTGCACCTGTAGAACCAAGACCGCTTGTGACAGTAACATACAGTAGTATGTTTTTTTAATGTCTGGTGGTTTGCAAGACGATTACGCCTCTCTTTCTAAGACACAGTGGTATCATTCACAAGAAAAACTTATTAGACATGTCCAACCATTTGTTGCTTTTCTCTAGTATTATTTCGTATCGTAGGCAATCAGTTATTGGTGAAATATTATACTTAGTAGTAGTAGTAGGGTGTGTGTGATAGGACCACCTTGAGCATCGGGCTTATAAAGTATGTGTTTGTGTTCTGGCATGTGCAAATGAAATGGCTATGTCCAGTCGTAATGAATGTGTTGATTAGACGTGGAGTACTGTGATAGCAAATGGAAGAATATGTCAAGTCATAAGAATGGGTACCGATATTTGTATTTCCAGAGTCACAGTCGTCAGCAGGATGTATTTCCGAGACTTCGCTCATTGTCAGATGCCATTCAACTGAAACCGCAACCGGAACATTCAGTTGTAGGTACAGGAATCAAATATATATATGTCAACGATTTTATAGTATGATTCTGTCTATGCTTGCTTTGCTTGCAGCGCCAGTGATTTGTGACAGGAATGATTCACGTTTCCATTAACTGTAGGAGCCATCCGAATGCAAAGGCCTGTTGGAGTGTAGGAATATAGATGAATTAACCGTGTTCTCCTCTAGACGGCCGAATAGCGAACTAATGCTTAGTATGCGTTGGATAGCTTTCGTGATCGGGTGGAAATTTGAGAAGATTGAATATGTAGGTGCGTTTGTGCTCAATCGTTATTCCCACGCATGCAATTTGTTCAGTTGAGTGCTTCTGCACATTTCACTCCTTTATTTAGTTCAAAGAAGATCGATTGTGGTGCATGCCTGTAGCGTGTGGAAGACAGGTTTGCCAGTATTCTAGACATGAGAAACGCTTCAGTTGACCTTGTAAATTATAGGTATGATTTGAAATCTACTACATCACCGATATCGGTATTCACGAGTGGAAATATCAGTTTTGTCCAATGGTTTTCTTTTGCCAAGTAAATGTCTTCTCATACGTGATCAGTTCCTAGTTATTCAGTGGTATACAGCATGACCCACACAGCTTAGGTTATGGGTTTCTAAGGAAATAATTTTCAGTCTATATCTTCGGAATTATATTGTGCGAGCGATCGGTATGACGCTGCCGAGTGCTTGATACCGAGAAGTACCGCGAAAATGGTATAATATTATGGCAAATGATGGGAAAATATATTTGTTATTGTAATCCCTGAGTCTGGAGATAGGTGTATAAAAGTGAGCAAGCAAGTAAGCAGGTTCGGACGAGAAACAGCAACGCATTTGTGGCGAGGGGGAACGAGCCCGACTTTGTAGAACAGTTCTGAGATGGACTTCAGTGTACTGAGGGTGCTCAGGTCACGAGTTGGTGGTGGATGACTTGTGATCATCAGCTGCGGGAAAATATCTAGTGCTGTGAGGAGTATATACGGTGCAGTCCATATATGTGTGAATGATGTAAAAGGGGCGATTTTATATGTTTACTACATCGACACGGTTGTAGATCGGTTTTGCGCTCTAATTGTCAAGGTCCTGTCCTCAGTGGGAGAGCAGTGTGATTGAGTAAGAGTCTTTCCTTATTTGGCGATATGTAGGTGCACTTTGCAGGGCTTAATTGGCGGTGCAATATGGTGATCTGTAAAAATCAATCTATTAAATGACAAAACATCCTCTGTGCCAGGACATAGGAGTGTCTACAAATTGATTTGAACAAGAATGAAGGTAAGGTATGTATAGAAAGTTCTGAGAAAGCAAGTGTTGAAAGACAAGTTGAAGTAGACCATCTATCTCTGGTGGGGATGCAGTCACTTATCCGCCACTGTGCTGTTAGGACATCTCCAGACCTGTAGCTGTAGGATACAGCAAATTCGGGACATTTTTCTCTTCTGTATGACAGTGCTTCGAATTCTGTTTGCGTAATTGTTCTGATTAGCCCCCATCTGTGCTTAGACAGTGATCTCTTTCCAAACAACAAGAATGCTTTTCAGATTAATGGTGTTTTCGCATGAGAGCACAGGCTTTTTAGTGGTGTGAACGCTTAACCTTTCTGAGATGTATATTGACAGCAGGACGAACATTTCGCTGCAAAGTGTTAGTCGGACTGGGTACGCGTGCACGCAGGACACAGCTCGCAAGTTCCGTTAGGTTAGCGAGGTACAGTGCACCCTGTGCTATTCTGGAAAACACTGGAACATCTCTCTCGGTGCTGGACCGTACCACAGCTATGCGTCATCGCGTATGGGACCAGCGTGAGTGTGCCTTGGAGTTCTGTGACGTCAGTATAACACTCGAAGAATGCTAAGTGTATACACGAAAATAGACCCAATGAGAGCGATGGCGATGGCTTGCATTGGCTTGCGTCTGGCGGCGGCGGCGGCTGCAGCGGGGACAGTGGTGACGTCGGGCGTCGAGTGGCGGGATGTGTTTTTTATTAGCAATCTTTTGTTTAAACTACATTCCATCGACTTCACCGATCAGTATGACGCTGAGAATTGAGATAAACTACCCCATACATGTGAAGAATAACGATTTCATTAATTTACATGAATTTTTTATATCAATGTTGTGTTAGTGGTACAGTAGTTAATGGGAGGGAGTGGATGAGTGGGTTACATGGAGCAGAACAGCGGGTTATGTGCAGAACACTAGGTTAATTTGCATCATTTTTATGTGAAACGCAGTACATAAGTATAAGGGGGAGTGTGGAGAAGAAGAATGCGCCAGAAATGGCGTTCAAAAGCATATGAAATTCGAAAAGAGTACCAGAGATTATGGGAGGACATAACTAATTACTTAATTCGGTATCAATGGCGGTAGAATGTTTTAGGGGAATGGGGGTTACATAGAAAACCACTTAACAGAACAATAGGTTAAGTTGATGGTGTTAGGACAGCAACCAGCCACAAATTTACTTTCAGTACCTTTATTCAAAGGGTACCGTTACCGGTTTCGAATCGTTTTGATTCATCCTCAGACGGTTTACATGCTTTCTTTATGACATGTAGTGTGTTTTTTACAGATTAATTGTCCTAAAATATAAGCAATACATAATTATAAACACGCTACACACAGATGGTTGCTTCACAATCAGCTTTTCCACAAATAATAAATTACAACAAAAAGTAATCCATGATGTAGAGACCCCCAAGAGTCCCTACCGTAAATCAGGAATATACAAACTCAAATGTGATACATGCTCAGAATTCTACATTCGACAGACAGGCAGAAGTTTTGAAATTAGATACAAAGAACATATTGATGCTTTAAGACTTGGTAACTTGAACAATTTAGCATTTGCAGCCCATATTGCTGAAGAAAACCATTCAGTGGGAAACATTGAGGACAACTTAAAAATGTTGCATCTAGCAGAAAAAGGAGCCACTGTGAATATATGAGAAGAATTAGAAATACACACACAGAAAAACAGCACCGCAGAGTATATCCTTAACGAACAAACAGAGTTAGCTAACACCCCTTTCCTGAAATATTTCCAAAATTTACTTTCAGTCTCCAAAGCAAATAATATTCGTACACCTATCTGCAGATCAAGTAGCAAATTTATATGTTACTATAATTCTCATGTTCCTAAATGTAAATAAATAATATACTATTTTACCTATACAGTTATATATACACATATTATATATATATATATATATATATATATATATATATATATATATATATATATACATATATATATTAAAAAACTTTGTAATTAATTTAACAATACCAACTCAAAAATTCAATATCCCTGTATTCGTGTAAAAGGCATTACAGTTGCGTAAATGAATATATTATCCTTTCCAAACATAGGACATCATTGTCAAACGCTATGATATATCATAGCATCTGTGATACTAATATGTTTGTAAGCTCTTCGTATGTATCAAAACATGTAGTGCGTGATAGAAATCTTCTCAGTGACAAATCTAAAGTGCTCAGTGAGAACAATTTACGTTTACAACAGCAAGAATGCCGTGGGAATGCATTTACATCTATTGGACGAATGTTATGCAAACAAACACTCCAAACCGACGTTTCACGTAAGTCATATGCAACGATAATCCGTAACGCAACCATCTGTGTGTAGCGTGTTTATAATTACGTATTGTGTATATTTTAGGACAATAATCTGTAATAAACAAACCACATGTTGTAAAGAAAGCGTGTAAACCGTCTGAGGATGAATCACAACGATTCGAAAGCGGTAACGGTACCCTCTGAATAAAGGAACTGAAAGTCAATTTGTGGCTGGTTGCTGTCCTAACAACATCAACATTTGTCTTCAAACAACAGCCACGGACTCCATCATGTCATCATCTGGCCAAGTTGCAATAGGTTAAGTGCTGACAAAGAGCCAAACATTTGGTTAAGACACCCAGAGTACAGTGCCGAATATTATCTTAGGCATCATGTTTGCTCCATGGAATTACATCTTACATGACGTACGCGTTTCCAGACAGCAGGGAATAATGGACAAGAGAAATCCAACCCCCAAAAACTGATTTTTTTGATAAATAAACAATATGAGATCCTTCCTTTCCATCAATTTCCATATATCCCATACAATGCATTGAATCCCCTAGATTGTTTAAATGAACAGTATTCCACACAATGTCTAAATTGTTTAAACAATATTCCATACTCTACAATCGAATACTCTCCAAATGGTCGATCAGCTGCGTCTTTTTCCCGCCAATTTCTAGGAAGAGCCGACATTTTCTTAGGTTCGAAGAGGTTGCATAGTCCTGATGGAATTTGACCTTCCCACCAGGGGGGTCGTCATTGGGGGGGGGGGGGGTAGCACTTTCCCACCAGAGAGGTTAACTAACTGATGAGTTTAATTAAGTAGTCAATAAAATTGATAAGAGTGAGAGCGAGGCCTGTTCCAATAACTCAGACCTGAAAGTGTACCTGTAGGAGCGTGGGGGGAGGGGGTTGGGTGAGGGGGAGGGGGTGGGGGAAACAATAGGTTAAGTGCCTGTCGATCAAAAGGAAATGGGGTGACATGGAAAAAGCAGTTAACAGAACAATAGGTTAAGTACCTGTCAATCAAAAGGAAGTGGGGTAACATGGAAAAGTGCTTAACAGAACTATAGGTTAAGTACCTGTCAATCAAAGGAGAACAATAGGTTTGCCCTGAGTGCATACCCACCCGTGTTGTAGACAATCCCCCAAAATAGGTCAGTATCCCTGTAGCTCCCCTACTGATGCTTATAATAGTTTCCTCAACGAAACTTTGTCTCCAAACTTGGCACAAAATCCAAAGAGATTCTGGTTGTATGTGAAATACGTTAGTGGCAACAACCAATCAATGCTGTCTCTGTGTGATAGCAGCAGAGATACTACCGAAGGCAGTTCTGCCGAAGCAGGGTTACTAAACACAGCCTTCTGCAATGCTTTCCCAAAAGAAGTTGAAGTAAATATTCCCTAATTTGAATCAAAAACAGCTGCCAACCTGAGTAACAAGGAAGTAAATATCCTCGGAGTAGTGAAGCAATTTAAATCACTTAATAAGAGTCAGTCTTCGGATCCAGACTGTATACCAGTTAGGTTCCTTTCATAGTATGCTGAGGCATTAGCTCCATACTTAACAATTATATACAACTGTTCGCTCCACGACCATACCCAAAGACTGGGAAGTTGCACAGGTCACACCAAAGTTCAATAAAGGTAGCAGGAGTAATCCACTTAATTACAGGCCCATATCATTAACATCGATATGCAGCGGGGTTTGGAACATATATTGTGTTCAAACATTATGAATCATCCATAATCAAACAGTCCATTGACACACAGTCAACACGGGTTTAGAAAACGTCGTTCTTGTGAAATACAACTGGTTCTTTATTCGCATGAAGCGTTGAGTGCTACTGACCAGGGATTTCAGATCGATTTCGTATTTCTGGATATACGGAAAGCTTTTGTCACTGCACCACACAAGCGGCTTGTAGTGAAATTGCGTGCTTATGGAATATCGACTCAGTTATGTGACTGGATTTGTGATATCCTGACAGAGAGGTCACAGTTCGTAGTAATTGATGGCAAGTCACTGAGGAAAACACAAATGATTTCTAGCGTTCCCCAAGGTAGTTCTATAGGCCCCTCGCTGTTGTTTATTTACATAAACGATTTGGGAGACAGTCTGTCGTTTATCGACTGATAAAGTTGAGAGAGGACAAGTTACTCTCTCACCTATTTTTTGCATTCGAAAAATTATTTAGGATTTCATTACAACCTCACGCACCTTAATGAGACTCTAGAAAGTTAACGGCCTGAACACACATTGATGGAACCAGACAGGGTGCTAAAAGCATGAGGTATTTTTATGACTCTTAGCTCGTGTAAACGGCTTGTTGGAAGTTGAAAGCAACTGGCGGCGATCCCAGCGCTTAGTAAATCTTGCCGGACAGGCCCACAGCTGTACAGGGCAGACAGGACAGCCCCTCATCGAGACAGGACTCCAGTTGAACAAGGTCACACTACCTGCTGTGATGCTGACAATAGCCTCGGCTGGGGCAACTGTCTAAAGGAATGTGTCTGCACAGTGGAGTCGTAAACCAGGCATTGTGTGCAGAGCCACGTGTAATAAAAATTCACATGTTTTTGTGTTCGCCTACAGTACGAATACGCCAGTGAACCACTTCTTTCAGTCATCTCGGTTGTATAAGGAAACTGTGGCGTCTGAGAATCTTTGTTACACCTCATAACTAGTACTAACACGCTCCTAGGCAAAGGCGATTTAGACAAAGATCTTTGAGATTGTATCTGTTTGCTTGTTGCTGTGGGAAGAGACATGACTTTGGAAAAAAATCATCATTGCCAAAACTTAGAAAAAGCCAGCAATTCGCCGTTTCTTTTTCTTTCAGAGACACAGGTTTCTTAACTTTTGCATTGGTTCGACATGAGTTTGTGCTGTCGTGTGGGAGGGGAGATTTAGCGCCACTAGTGCCTGGTGATTGGCTCAAGATGGTGTGAAGGCAATGTCGTTCGCGCACTTTGCGGGGAAAAAAAATGGTTCAAATGGCTCTGAGCACTATGCGACTTAACTTCTGAGGTGATCAGTCGCCTAGATCTTAGATCTAATTAAACATAACTAACCTAACGACATCACATACATCCATGCCCGAGGCAGGATTCGTACTACAGTCTGGAATCGCGCGACCGCTACGGTCGCAGGTTCGAATCCTGCTTCGGGCATGGATGTGTGTGATGTCCTTAGGATAGTTAGGTTTAAGTAGTTCTAAGTTCTAGGGGACTGATGGCCTCAGCAGTTAAGTCCCATAGTGCTCAGAGCCATTTGAACCAGGATTCGTACCTGCGACCGTAGCGGTCACTCTGTTCCAGACTGTAGCGCCTAGAACCGCACGGCCACCCCGGCCGGCTTTGCGGGAAAAAAGAATTTCTTTTTTCTGGAGAGGTGCGAAGCACGTCGGCGCGGGACTTAAGTCTGGTACGCACTTCTAGTCGAAGCTCTGGCATGTGTTGTTGGTAGTTGAAACCTGTCCTGAGACTGACTTCACTAGCGGGATGTTTGGACTGGGGAGCCAATGGTGAAGTTATTACTGTATTGACAGTGTGACTTCCAACATCTAAAAGGGCACATTTACTCGTTTTTGGTTTACCAGCCTTGACGTTTGGTATCCTTGTGTGCTCTGTCATATAAGTAAGCCAAATTGGTCCTTTGTACGACCAGCGAACGGGCGTGTCATACACTGAAATCTGCCGTGATTTCAGTGCTCTGGTAGAGAGTAGACTGCGATCCACCTGCCTGATCACTAGACATTGATATTTTTGCATTTCTTTCGTGACTACGGTCGATTCACAGGTTCCGCCTCCACATGTCTCCTCCTCTGCCGCACACATCTCGCCAGCTGCAAGTCACGTCGCCACACGAAGCAAACAGGGTAACGCACTGCCATCCCGGCATTGTCAGGGCATACAGATCTCAATCGCCACTTGACCTCAGGTGTACCAATGTAGAGAAACTTCAGTGGTTTTGATCAAACAAAGTCTGCTCAGTATCAGATGAATTCAGCTTGCGTTAACCACATTCTTAGGGCCAGAGTACTTGGCTCACTGATCACCTAGTTAAAGTGTCTTTGCCAACCAGGAGCCACCCAGTGAAGTGTTATAGCATATGTTAGTTGTTTATGGAATTCAATCTATATCTTGTTTAGCACAATTTATGTCTGGTTTGATAAAAATAAAATTTCTTAGTACACTAAATTTTGTAAACATTCTCAGTCATTAAATAGTCCCACCAGAGTTACCTTTCAAAGCCATCAGAAGATCAAAACAAATTGCAAAACGATTTAGAAAAGATATCTGAATGGTACCATAATTGGCAGTTGACCGTACGTAACGAAAAGTGTAAGGTCATCCACGTGAGTGCTAAAAGGAATTCGTTAAATTTCGGCTACACCATAAATCAGTCAAATCTGAGTGCCGTAAATTCAACTAAATACCTAGGAATTACAACTACGAACTACTTACATTGGATAGAACGCATAGAAAATGTTGTGGGGAAGGCTAACCAAAAACGGCATTTTATTGGCCGGACACATAGAAACTATAACAGATCTACTAAGAAGACTACTTACACTACGCTTGTCCGCCCTCCTTTAGAATACTGCTGCGCGGTGGGGAATCCTTACCAGATATGACTGGCGGAGTACATCGAAAAAGTTCAGGGGAGGGCAGCACGTTTTGTTTTACTGCGAAATATGGGAGAAAGTGTCACTGAAATTATACAGGATGTAGGCTGGACTTCATTAATAGAAAGGCGTTTTTCGTTTCGACGTAATCTTCTCATGATATTCCAATCATCAACTCTCTCCTCCGAATGCGGAGAATACTTTGTTGACACCGATCCACATAGGGAGGAACGATCACCACGATAAAATAAGGGAAATCAGAGCTCATACGGAAAGATGTAGGCGTTAGTTCTTTCCGCGCGCTATACGAGATTGGAATATTAGAGAATTATGAAGGTGGTTGAATGAACCCTCTGCCAGGCACTGAGATGATATTAACAGAGTACCCACGTATATGTAGATGAGATGCGAAACATACATACATACATGTGTATGCATACATCCAGTTTCATAATATGTGTGGATCTTGCGCATCATACCAACAGCTTCTTGCCCACATACCAATGTTGTTATTTTGGAATACCCCCATTCTGTCTGCATTACAATTCTGATCACCTTCCCTTACTACTACTGAATTATCGCTCACTTCCATTTCGGCAGGTCTTCTCATCAAGCACGTAACGAAATAAACTGAAGTTATCTTCAGTAGTCTGCTGCAGACTCTGCTTGTTGTCACCGAGAGTACGATTCCACGCACTTTGATACCAGAGTCCACGTCCAAGCTAGTTTCAGATATTCGCAGCACTTCTTGTTTACCAGCAGCTCAGCTCTGAAATCTGCCACTTCTGCCAATCCGATGTAACGCATCCGTTGCATACTTGACTCGATACTGTAAACACTGAAATAAAACCAAATACCCTCTCAATCTGTGAAGTTTCATTTCGTTTCCTCGTCTACTACTGGATGCTTCACTTCTTTGGTCAGGTGGTTTGTTTCCAAGAAAAAAAAGTTTTCTAACAACACTCTCTTAGTGGACAGCGCAAAAATCTAATGAAGCCGATCTGAAACAAGTTTTATGTAATTAAGTTAAATCACACATTTATAAAGTAGAGTTTCACTTATATCGTATGCGTTAAAGGTTAATTTTTTCTTAAACTTGTAAAGAATACATAGACAAAAATTGTTTTAAGGTCACTAAATGCCAACTATTAAATTAACATGACAGCTTTCATGGATAAATACACTTTCCAGCCATGCTGTGACCACCGCTCAAAAGCCTAAGTAACCACCTTTGACTGCACGGACCGCCGCGAGACGCTCAAGAAGGCAGTAAGCGAGGTTGCGATGTGGATATGGAGCCACGCCGACACAAGTGCCGTGGCCAGTTGCACTAGTTGTCTCGGTTTAAGGTACAGTCTTAGACATAAAAACTGACCGTCGGCAGGCCGCCACAGAGACTAAGTCCGAGTCGTTCACTTAAGCTGGCCAATAAAACTGACCGCCCCTGACAACTCTAAGTCCGGCCATCTGCACAATCTGGCAACACTGCAAGATGCGGACGTGTTAGGAGGAAGTGTTGTGTACTTCCTAGATGATATGGACGGAATGAGCCCGTGGTCTTGCGGTAATCGTAGAGCATTCTAAACTTTGAATCGCATGTTCGCGATCAACCGTTTTTTTTTTTTTTTTTTTTACCACATTTCGGTCTAAAGTTATGAGTCTGATTGAACATCGAAGACAATTCGCTTAACATTCTACCCACCCGCAATAACAAGTATTCCACAAACAATTCCGCAGGACAGCTCGTGGCTGCGTCGCAATCATAACAGCTTACGTTCGGGCGTTTCCTCGCGCTGCAGCGGCTACCGGCCACCGGCCAGACGCCACCCGCCGCCTGAAATCCGGCGCCGCCCATGTAAAGGCGGCGCGACGCTGTCAGTGTATGTATCAATGCCATTTTCGAATTTGAAGTTCTACTTATCATCTTGCAGTTAAGCATTCGATTTTGCATATTTGAAAATCATGAACTACAGTTCAGCATTGTAAAATTGAGTCGCAAGTGGAAAAAGGTGTAACATCTGCAACACAACATTTACTTTGGTATAACAGAGGGGTGAATGTAGAGGAGGCAGCTAGAAAGATCTCAACTGTGTTTGGAGAGAGCGCTTTTGGGAAAAATACGCCAGAAAAAGATATTCTTGTTTCAACAAAGATCGTTCTGGCATGAATGATTTTCCACATTATGGAGGTCTCGACTGCTGATATATGTGACAGATTACCATTTTTCCATCATGCGACATTTGCATTTAACAGGCAACGTTCAGATGTCTGGTGTAGGAGTACTGCATGCTCTAATTTGAAACAACAAAAATCAACGGAGTGACTATTATTGAACGTCATCAGGTCGCTCATTGAGCATTCCTATGCAGTACTGTTACTGGTGACGTGTTATGATGCCTTTATCGTTAACTTCCTAAGAAGAAATGAAAGGCCGAGCCCCACCAAATGACGTAGACTAGAGCAAAGAGTAGTGTGAACATAATATTTTACATCTGATAGCTCCAAGTGTGTGTTTTGGACTACGAATTACGCCCCAAGGTGTGTGTGCAACACAGCTGGAATTTGTTGTCAACAACTGGGACACCTCTCGATCGCAGTGTAAGAAAGTCGAGCAACAAAACTACATCACCTGTGCTACTGCATGATAACTCACTCTGTTGATTTGAGAAAGAAAACTATCCAGGAGATTGATAGGAAAATCGTCTCTCAGACACTTGTATTGATATGGAAGTCCTGTCTAAAGCACTTGTCCCTCTCGTCATATATTCGTAAAATATTACCTTTCCCGCTCTTGATCGATCAACCGTCAAGGCAGTTCATTTATAGACGAAAATACGCTTAAAACTACCATGGTTTAATGACATCGTTAAAACAAGCAGGTTTCTACGGGCGTAGAATTTGCGAACAACTGTAGTATTGTCCGATTGTTTTAGATATCGTGAAAGAAAATTCAGCTGCTGATTAATTTCTCTTTGATGATTACTGTTGCGATTAGTAAACTAATGGAAAATGCAATTAAAATATTCACTGTACTAACACAAATTAAATTCAGCTTACTACAGAAACATCACGACGGCAGCCTATCTTAATAAAGCATTAGGCATCTGTAAGACGATTGATCCTATTTTAACACGAATTAGTAGGATATTACCGACTTTTGACTTCGAAAAGATCTGTATTTACTTCATTTCCTGTATCATTCGCAACTATTATGAAAATGTGGCATTTCATAGATAAAATTATGTATTCACAACAACAAAAAATATGTCGGCAGAAAACAAAAGTGGCGTTATGAAATTGGCAGAACCGTAAGGTTTTCGCTCTGACACTAAGGGTTTCTAAAGTGGGAAGACATCCTTTTGTGGTTGAATTGTTGGCAAATGTCGGTCAGACGTGTGCCGTAGGTCTAAGCGTTTCGGTATGTTGAATTTGTACCAATGATTTTTCAACAGGTTTTTTCTGTTCCAAATAGAGAGTTGAAGTCTCCCATTAGTATTTTCACGTCATCTTGGTGAATTTTGCTCATAGTATTTTCGAGTGTGTGCCAGAATTTTTCGACATTTTTGGTGTTTTTCTTATTTTCGATGTTGGTGCGGGCATGTGCATTGATGAGTGTATGTTTTTTACTGGGGCTCTGAATGAGTGTAGTCATAAGTCTATTGTTGATGGGTGTGATTTCTTTGACAGAGTTGATGATAGATCTGTGTTCGAGAAAAGCAATGCCGAAGATTGGTGCGCCTTACGCTACCTTTTGTTGTATTTTGCTCTTGAAGATGCAATGGTTTCCGTAATGCAAGGTTTCACTGTCAGTTAGTCGTGGTTCGTGAACAGCAAGGATGAGAATTTTTTGTTGGTCGATTCCTTCTGTGAGATTATTTAGTTTTCGTGCTTGGATCAATGTGACGATGTTTAGTTATATAAAAAAAAAGTTCTTGTATGTGTGAAATCTTATGGGACTTACCTGCTAAGGTCATCAGTCCCTAAGCTTACACACTACCTAACCTAAATTATCCTAAGGACAAACACACACACACACACACACACAAACACCCATGCCCGAGGGAGGACACGAACCTCTGCCGGGACCAGCCGAAGAGTCCATGACTGCTGCGCCTTAGACCGCTCGGCTAAACCCGCGCGGCGTGTAGTTTTCAAATGCATGTTTTCTGCTTGTAGGGAAATTTACTAGAGATCTTCAATATTGTCTGCCGTGCTAATCTGGCCTCCCCAGAATCCGACATTCCAACTGCCGCCTGTCGACAGCCGGGTTGTGTACCACCTGAGGTAAAGTTGACTTTGCTTGCACAGTTCATGTTTGCTTGTGTTTCATTGGTTTGGCCTGGGTGATTCCAGGACCAGACAGGACCAGAGGGTGTTGAAGCCTTTGGAAGCAAATATTTTCAGCCGAGCTTATTGAGCCAACAGACGGTGACGAGAGTAGCGGTAGTTTTCTCTCAGACTTGTCTGGAGTTTGAGTTTACCGGTTTGAGTAGCCGTTCAGGATTGTGTTAGTATTTGGTTCACTCCAAATATTTGATTTCCTCGGTACCACCCATATGGGGGAGGGTTTCTCCTATCGGCCCAACGGGATTTTTATTATTATTATTATTGTCATTATGTCATCAGAAAATCCGATATGGTGCATCTTCCCACCACTGAAATAGATGTGCATTGTTCGATTCAGTATTTCCATAAAATAAATATGGGTTATAATTAGGTTACATTGCTGCTAGTAGACATATATCTTACTTTTTGTTAGGCAGTTGCCACCGGTTACTCAATCATAGGAATTTATGTGCGCAGCATTGTTGCAATACAGACGTTCAAATTAACTGATTTCTGTTATTCCATTTCGATACCAGATCGTTCTAAACGGAATCAGCAAGTCAGGCTTAATGTCGATATACGAATGCGACTCTCATCATTTGATAGACTGGGTAAACCACATTCTTCATCGGACGGTTGAATCTAGATCACTTATTTATGACAGGGCCTGAATTCGTAAACACTGTGGAAAATAATAATACAATGTGCTTATTACTACTATGTTATTTAAATATAAATATATGAACGAACGAGATAACAGTTTATTTACAGGAGCAGAGCCCCATCCATCATAGCAGAGTAGTGCGAGATTGGGTGCAGGGCCAAGACAGGATAAAGCTGTTGCCGTTCGTTCCACGATCATCGAACATCAACCAGAGAGAGGATATGTGGGCAAAGGTTACAAGGCCGGCCGGAGTGGCCGAGCGTTTAAAGGCGCTACAGTCTGGAACCGCACGACCGCTACGGTCGCAGGTTCGAATCCTGCCTCGGGCATGGATGTGGGTGATGTCCTTAGGTTAGTTAAGTTTACGTAGTTCTAAGTTCTAGGGGACTTATGACCACAGCAGTTGAGTCCCATAGTGCTCAGACCCATTTTTTGAAAGGTAACAAGGTCATTGCCATGTGGACCTACAAATGCAAGCGACCTTTCTACGAATATAGAAAACGAATGGTGGGAAGTAAACCATCATGCTACACTGTCGACGACTTAATGAAATCCATGCCCCTACGCCTTCGAGAAATCTTACGTAAGGATCGTGGGTGGGTTGGCTACTAAATGTATGCTCGTCCACCACAAAACCTATGTGGACAGTTATCTGATAGTCGATCAAGCTTTTCTTTGTCGCAGCTCTTTCGATACTAGTCCATTTACTCTCAGTCTCCTCCTTACAATTCTTGCAATGCAAGGTAATTGAAAAATCTCATCCACTCGACGCCAACTGAGGAATTGACTGGTGCATGTGTTGTTCAACACACAGTAGTTGTCACCCTCTCTGGAATCAATGATTGTGTGTGTGTGTTTTCGTGTTCACGCACAATCTGAATCAATATTATTACCATTAGAGAGACAACCGGCAATAAATATTGCATCAAATATGACTGTAAAGTATTTTAATGCGATGGGAAATTACAAACTGAATTTTTACCCAACCCACGACCTGCATATTACGTTAAGTAAGATGTATCAACCCCATAGAATCGTTAGCAGAGACAGTACGCTCTTGATGTCGAGCCTCGCGACAAGTGCAGCGATTAGCAGTGCCCAGTGCCGCCGCGATTTGTTTATGTTGTCTGAGCGTGGACACTGCAGCAGATGCTTCGCCATAAACAGAAAGAAATCACCTTGGCTCTCACTGCAGTGAGCGGATATAACTACCTGCGTGTTCTTACAGTAACCAACGTGAGACTCTACTCACAGGTGCCATGGAGCTATTGCAACGGGTATCATGTCATTAGTCATCAGAATATTAACCAGTGAAGAAATGACTACTCTATTTGGATCCCAAGAAAATAGGAACCTTCTCACAAAGTAATTTGAGGTGATGTCAAAATTTATCCAACATATAAAAATTAACTGCAGGGCTTTCATGTATGCAGTAGTAGCACACAAGGAAATATTATATCTTGGAAGCGAATATTTCATTTCCTCTTCTCTTATTAACACCCTTGTTTTAGTACGAAGTGAGTAAATAAACACGAAAAACTAAAGTTCCTGAGAAGCATATCAGTCATTTCCTCTTCGTATATCATAACTTTTTAGTATGCAACAAAAAATGAACTGTTCAAGGTTGTGAAGCATAATATGACACCAGATTCTTATCGTAGGCGCTATTGGAAACGCAAAAAGCAGGATTGGATGCCGTTGAAGTCCCGTTACACTGATGGCAAGACAAATGTTCGCAAATCACATCTCTTGCCTCAAAAAACTATTGCATCTTAAATATCGAAGGACCGACGTCCACACTGTTACAGCGCGTTGAAATACAGTTAAGACGGCAGATTAATATTTGTGACCGACTGGGCTTCGAACATGGACCTCCTGCTTACTAGACAGACATGCTGATCACTGCACTATTATTTTTTTTAAAAAGTTTGAGAGGTTTTTCAGCACCAGGTAGGCGGAGGCAAAGAGGGCAGGGGTCGAAGATACGAGGCCTGGCCTCAATGCCTCCCCCATACCTGTCACTGTGCAGCTGCATTATTCTCGTGTATTCCATGTTGGCACCGATATATACCTTTAAATAGTGGAACAAAATTGAAGTATTAATTAAGGTAAAATGAAATACAGATTGCCGCCTCCAATGGCGTGCGTTCCTTGTAGAACATAACTTATAACAGTGAAAAGGGTGACGGAAAAATACATAACAAACATTCAATCAGAAATATATTCACAATTTAAGTTATTTTGCACTGGATGCATATGATGTCTGTAAGGAAGACATATATTTTTCAACAAACGAAAAAAAATTCGGAGCCGGAGGGGTTTTATCCAAATTAGAACAGTTCTGATTTTAGAACCAACGTAAAAGAATATTCCAGGAATAAAAAGAAGTAAAATAATAGTATTCTGCTTCTAATCAAGAAAACTGTGCACCTCTTCATAGCCCACATAAAGCAGTAGATAAAAAAATTTGAAACCATTCCTTATATTTGTTGTTCTTCTTCAAAGTAAAATGTTCTTCAGCAATATAAAACATGTACTCTTCCAAGTTCTGTATGTTACTACGTAAAACACAAACTGTCCCAGAAGCCACGAATAACTGTTATTCTTTGCGGACGGGTAACATTTGCAGTCGGGTTGTAAAGCTTGAGTTATCGGTATATGACTTTCTGCGGTTCTGTTGATAGTGCTAATTTCTTCCTAGTCCAGTACCAAAATCTGATTGTATTTTAACATAATAAGATGTGCGCTACAGTTTCTACAAGCCGACATTTGTCGCAGTATGGAGATGGTTTCAATTTGATTTTCCATAGTCGTTCCGCTGAGGGTATAGTTTCGTTTACGACGTTTCACCATACGGCACTGACTCTAGTTGGTAGAATTTTATTGTTGATATTTTTCCAGACGTTCCTCCTGTTTTTTGTAGGTTAATATACCGGAATTGGTTCGTGAAGACGATGTCTGGTAATATAATCATAGACGGTTCTAGTGTTGGTTTGTGCTGGTGTAAGTCTTATACAGCTCCAATCGCCATAGTACTTTCGGACGTAACCTAGGCTGGCATGCTACATTAACAGGAGCGTTCCTATCCCCAGGATCTAACGAGAGGTATAGAAGTTTCGTAATGCCTGTCTTAGTGGCATGTATTAGTTAAAAAGCACGTCTTCAATTCCAAGTCCTCCGTTTTGCCTCTGCAAAGTCGCCGTGTGGAAGGATACTTTGGATATTTTGTTTCCACACATACCAAGAGGCTACAGCTAATATTTTATGTGCAGTGAGCTGCAGTATCGGTAAGACTGCTGCGACATGATATATTTTGCTAAGTATGTTTGTATTTATAAAGTGCAGTCGGTCTAACAATCGCATGTCATGGTCCTTCAACAAGGTTCCGATGACATTAAGTTTCCGCTCCCAACTGTTCGTGGCCATACGCTTGGGAATCGCCCTTAACCTCAAGCCGACTTGGAGTCTCTCTTCAGTTACATCTAACCAGTGCGCACCTGTTGCACTATTGTAAGATCCGAGATGCAGGTTCATTTGGCTACAAGAATGCGTATGTTCCTCCAGCATGACGGGGCTCCTGCACATTCTAGTTGTCAGGTAACACATATCCAAACCTAACATTTCCCGGAAGGTGGATCATTAGATATGGGCACTTTTCTTGGCCTTCAAGGTCCTCGGACCTTATCTCTTTAGATTTTTGCCTGCGGGGATGGTTAAAGGCGGAGTCTACAAATAAAAAGTAAACCCAAGAGCCGATTTGATCGTTCGGGTTATGAATAGTGCAGCCCTCAGAAAAGAACGCAAAGACGGCGTCAGTAGAGCTACACGTGGTGTTATCAAGAGAAGTCAAATGTGCATTGAAGTTGGAAGGTGAATTTTTGTAAATCAACTTTGAATGTCCTCATTTGCCTTTGCTTTGAGTTTGTTAACGTTACGTACTAACAGTTGTATCTCTGTACTCAGTATTAAGTGGACGCATTTATATGGAATTTTTTTCGTCTGTACCGCCACCTGCTAAAGTATCTACTATTCCTCCTGGATCACCCTGTATATGGATATATGTGTGGTGTCTGTTCTTTCGGACATGTCCGAAAGAAAATGCTTCATGGCATTCTGCAACGACCTTCGATCTAGTTGCAGGGGCTGATAGAGATTTCAGAGCTGCTTGGGTGTCTGAATAAAAGTAGAAGCTACGATTTTTGTAGGGTCTACTCTAATTTTCCTCCATGCACATTCTCACAGAAAAAAAGTGTAATACTGTGGCCATCTTCCCTAAAGAGATTCTAGGCAGTACACCAGACCTGGTCCTTTCATCTGTTTTCGACCTGTCAGTAAACCGCTATATTATGTCTCCTGCACGGTGTTGTGGTTCGTTTTTCCACTGTTCCCTGCTTCCAACCGTTACATGGCAAAGTTTATTGAAACAGGTAGAGGTTATTGTGTGGTTAGTCGGCATTTCCCCAGCCATCGCCTTACTGATTTGGGATTCCGTATAATCTAACTATAGCCAGTTATTTCCAATTTTTAGCCTTTATGTCCCTGCCGCTGCCTCCATTTTAAGCCACAGGTGTAAGGCGGGCATGTCTAGCATAATATCCATTCCAAGAGTGGATGTCCTGCTAATTCCATCTCTTTGTGAAAGCAGGCCAGTCTCTGTACTTTGCCAGACTCCCTAGCAGCCACCTTCTGTTCGACTTTGTTCATATTATATGCCAATAAATTATCATTGGTCTTTATGCAGGGATGTATATCCAGTACGTACTGGGTTTACACCCCAGTTTACCCTACAGCAGCTTCTAGTGCTTATAAGATTATCTTTCGCAGTGGAGAATATTCTTTATGTGAGGTGTTCATAATAGTTTTCCATCCAGGGCTACTTCTAGATACACATCAACCCTCTCTAGTGTTTCATCGAGAAACATAATTTTTCAGTATGTGTGCTGGACATTCTTCCCCATAAATAATACTACACCAGTTTTGGTGGGGCTCGTCTTTAATTACTTTTTCACTGTGTTCAGTGCACATAGGTTTAACAGTACTAGCGAATTTTCTAAGTCTTACTGTGAATAGATCATCTACTTATTCTTTTCAAGAGTAGTCTCCCGCATTCAGCTCATCTATGAGTTCACTCACCACTAGGTTCTTCATCTCTAACCATTTAGTCGAAGCTCGTATTACTCGACATCCAGGAAGATACAGAGAGCATCCAGAAAGGGTAGTGCTTTTTCCACCTTCCAACAAGTTGGTGAAGTTGTAACACCATAGCTCTAATGCTCTACTGATTTATTTTGCTTTTGTTTCATTTAATGTTACATCGCTGAGCTTCTGTAAATGTCTGTGATTGAATCGATAACATAAAACTGTACATTACTTTCTTTGCACAAACTTTGATGTCATGGTTTGGTTCTATGCAGTCGTTTAAATGCTTTGTCCCATTTGGAGGGAACAAAACTTAATGTATATAATTGTAATTTTGTGTGAATAATTTTTTGTAGGGATGTCAATATGTGTAAATGTTTTGTTTTATTTAATGTATTTGGTTGCTGTTATGTAAACTGCTGATCCTCACTTAGGGCTCTTAGTTATTCTGTATGTAAAAGTTGTTGTGGTTTCCCTCGGGAACGGATCTGTGTAGCGCGCGCAAAGTGTGGCTGGCCTGTGTAGAAAAGGTGGAACTGATAGTCAGTCGGGGACGAGCAACGAGTCGGAGACGAGCTACGAGTCGGGGACGAGCCAGCAGTCGGGGACGAGCTACGAGTCCGTGCACTGCCATGTAAAAGATGCGTATGGTGTTGATTCCGAGAGAGGCTTTTCCTGCTTCTTTCCAAGGCCTCGGATGGATGGATAAATAGCTGGATCTATTCTGGAATTTGTATCTATCATCGCCACCAAGAAATGACAGAGTAAAGCAATTCTGCCTGCAATTCCACCTACCAACATGCAGTTGCCATCACATTGCGCAATCATTGCAACGTAATACTATAATGATGTACTGTGAAGGATCAGCTTAATGGATGTGCTAATGTGCTGAAATATAAGGTAATTTATATCTGAATTTATGTACCTACCTTGATTTTGCTCCTCATCATAACACCTCTCAGGGTCCTCTCCGTTTGAACTAAAGTGATTACCGAGTGTCCTTAATGAAAGTACATTAAAACCCAGTTTTCTGATTAATGCCTCTTGAACATAGTAAAGAGAAAGTTAAAGTTAATGTGGCAAGAGAGTGAGTTAAAGTTAATGATGCTAGCTGAAATAATTTTCCTAGTAAAACTGCTTACTAATGTGTTGTTGCCAACTTCAAATTAAAATTTCTCAAGACTGAGGCTTATAAAGTTTTGCTTAGTAAATGATCACATTACTGCCTGTTGTTAACCGCAGAAAGTGAGTCAGTATCTTACATAAATGTTAATTTTATGTCTCACGGTAGTAAAAGTGGAAAACTGCATAGTAGGAAATTATATGTTCATGATTACTAAGTGTTTGTCTCTCTTGTGCATTATAAGTGCATATTAACAGTATAACAGGATCCACAGTTTGTCTAGTGTGCTAATGCGAGATAACAAATAACGGAAAGATCTCTGTTTATGAAAACCATAATCTATTTATTAGAAAGACAGTGATAAGTAATCTGTCAGTGAATTTCAACTAACTTTCACTTTAAATAGTAAAGTATTTAACTGAGAGAGACTTAACCTAAACCTATGTCCAATTTATGATACTAGAGAGAATGTTAATGGTAGTGTTATAAAGGCTACTCAGTTTGTGTAAGCCATGAAAGTGATAGTGTTTTTCTGTACCTATTAGAATTTTGAAAATAGTTTCTGCTGCTCTAACCGTTAGTTTCAATCTTACCGTAAGCATATGTATGTGTCAAAGTTCATTGCACTCGCGTGTGACAAAGTATAGGTTGTGTTTATTCGTTAAAATTACTAATAACTATTTTCTTAATCGAGAATGTTAATCATTCTCTTGCCTAGTTAGGCTGGCGACCGTTTTCTTTATCAGTTGAACATTACAGACAGGCAAAATTTTGTTCGTATTGTTGAAATATTTACGTAATTCTGACTTTCATTTTCGATAAGCCATTCCCGTTAGGTACAGCACGGTCAACCTAGCATATTCCTCTCAGAGGGTAACACTGCTCTGTTGCTTTATACCATAATTGTTTTTACTAGATAATTATATGTCACGATCTGCCTCCTACTTTATGGTTATGGTATAGCAGTAGACAGCAGACGGGAGTGTTATAAAGTGTTACTTCACACGATTTGCTTCGCAAGTATTATGAAAATGTGGCATTTCATAGATAAAATTATCTATTCACAACAACAAAAAGTATGTCGGCAGAAAATAAAAACGTGGCATTATGAATTTGGCAGTACCTCAAGGTTTTCGGTTTGACACTAAGGGTTACTAAAAGAAGCAAGACGAATTTTGCTAGAGCGTTGTCTTACGATTTCCTCACTGAATTTCTATCTGCCTGCTTGTAGCTCTGCTACAAAACAATTAAAAATCTGGCTTTCGCCGAGGCTCGAAAGGCGAACAGAGGCAATAGGCACCTGAGAGGCAAGCACGTTACCGCGAAGCTAGCGAATAGGCGCAGTGTCTTCCACTTGCTTATTGACGGAGTAGGCACTATGGCAGATAAACCGCAACATAGGAGGCGACAGTAGTTGTATTTCCCATGTGGAACGACTTTCGTGGACTCAAAAGGATTAACTGATATCCTTATGTCACATCTCAACCGAAAATCACTCAGTATTAAATTGAAATGACACGATAATATCAAGTGAATTTAGCAGGATAGTTCTGTGCCATCAAGGAAGTAACTCGTCGGTCACAGAGTTGCCAAGTGCCAGTTATACCGCCATGAGGGATACCAGCTGATGTGTTCTGTGAGTGACCTCGCAAGTGAATATAGCTTCTTTTCAAAGTTGCTGGTGGCAAGGGCCGCAAGATCCTCATTATATGTCAATGAGTCTTATTCGCATTTTTTGTAACTAGGTTTAGCGGCTAGAGTGCAATTACTAGTAAGACATCGATGCACCGAATGCAAACTAAATGTCATAAATTAATAACTGAGGCAATTATTTGTGTTTAACTGACTTAATCGGACCGAAACCTTGAAAGCGTATTCACTAGAGGCGATTCACAGTTTTGGAGCTTCTCCAGTGGTAGAGATGGCATTGTATGTTTGTTGTACAATATTGTTATTGAGATCACTGTCATTGGCACATCCACCAGAAGACAGGCATGGTCTGGCTTATTGTTGTCAGCTTTCCTGACGGTTATTCTGCCTTTGTTCGAAACGTGAAGACTTAGGCTGAATTCGAACATTCCATATAGCGAAAATTTGATGTTTCTGTTCCTCTAGCTCTAACATTCAAATAACAGTTACAATAAGCGGCAGAAAAACACCTGTGAATCAACAGGTAATAATGCAATCGTAATTAGTGGAATCTGACAAATTACATCTGTCATCTGATAATTGTGAAAAACTACTTGTTTCATCTTCACAGCACCACAGTATGAACTCAAGGGTTTCGAAGGATACCTATACTTAATTTCGTTGTGATCGTTTTCAATGACAGTACGGGAGGAGCAACACCATCTGACTTGAAACATACCTTTCCAGCGGGATTTGAATCTTTGGCTACAGTTGCAGTAGCACGTCCAGTGAGGTATCATCCAGTGAGGTATCAAGAATGTGAGCATTCACTCATTGCTATAGTATAGGCTAGGGCAGAGAGCAGCACGTTTACGACAAAGTAAACGATGAGAGACACTGTCACTGTCACTTATTAAACAGGAATTGTTCAGAAAATTACAACTATATCTAGTGAAATGAGTAGGTTGATGCAGCTCCAGTCCGGCACTATCACTGAGTTGCCAAACATATTCCGAATAGCACTTAAGATAAAAATGTGTGTGTGTGTGTGTGTGTGCGAATTACAAAAGTGTAATTGCTAGAACTCTCAACTACCTTAACAGCACCTCAATCTGGATTGAATACGACTCGGAAAGCGACGTTAATTTGACGTTTCCATCGATCTCATGGCGTCTTACTGAATGAAGTCTGAGGTGCACCCACAGTTGTGTTGCCTGCCGCATGGATTCTGTGATGTGTTGTGGCGGCTGGCAGTAATTGCTGAATACAGACATTTGCAAATATCCCCACTGCTTTAGGGGAAATCGTCTTTGTTGCATTTTTTCCATATCGTAATTAGCTCAATAACATAAGGCTTGTTCTGCTGAAGAACCTGATGCCCACAAGTCCTTAAATAAGGATCTCCTAAGGCAGTAATGCATGACAGGAGACAGACTGTTGGACAAAAGAATGGACACATCCCTGCTTTTTGCGTTTCCGATAGCGCCTACGATAGGAATCTGGTGTCATATTATGCTTCACAACCTTAAACTGTTTATTTTTTTACTTCATACTAAAAAGTTATGATATGAGAAGAGGAAATGACTGATATGCTTCTCAGGAACTTTAGTTTTTCGTGTACATTTTCTCACTTCATACTAAAACAAACTGGTGCAAATGGCTCTGAGCACTATGGAACTTAACTTCTGAGGTCATCAGTCCCCTAGAACTTGAAACTACTTAAACCTAACTAAGGACATCACGCACACCCTCGCCCGAGGCTGGATTCGAACCTGCGACCGTAGCGGTTGCGTGGTTCCAGACTGTAGCGCCTAGTACCGCTCGGCCATCTTGGCCGGCATACTAAAACAAGGGCGTTCATAAGAGTAGAGGAAATGAAATATACGCTTCCAAGACATATTATTTCCTTGTGTGCTGCTACTGCATACATGAAAGCCCTGCAGTTATTTTTGTATGTTGGATAAATTTTGATATCACCTCACATTACTTTGTGAGAAGGTTCCTATTTTCTTGGGATCCAAATAGAGTAGTCATTTCATCACTGGTTAATATTCTGATGACTAATGACATGATACCCATTGCAATTGCTCCATGGCACCTGTGAGTAGAGTCTCACGTTGGTTACTGTAAGAACACGCAGGCGGTTATATCCGCTCACTGCAGTGAGAGCCAAGGTGATTTCTTTCTGTTTATGGCGAAGCGTCTGCTGCAGTGTCCACGCTCAGCCAACATAAACGAATCGCGGTGGCACTGGGCACTGGTAATCGCTGCACTCGTCGCGAGCCTCGACATCAAGAGCGCACTGTCTCTGCTAACGATACTATGGAGTTGATACATCTTACTTAACGTAATATGCAGGTATTGGGCTGGGTAAAAATTCAGTTCGTAATTTCCCATCGCATTAAAATACTTTACAGTCATATTTGATGCAATATTTATTGTCGGTTGTCTCTCTAATGGTAATAATATTGATTCAGATTGTGCGTGAACACGAAATCACACACACACAGTCATTGATTCCAGTGAGGATGACAACTACCGTGTGTTGAACAACACATGCACCAGTCAAATCCTCAGTTGGCGTCGAGTGGATGAGATTTTTCAATTACCTTGCATTGCAAGAATTGTAAGGAGGAGACTGAATGTAAATGGACTAGTATCCAAAGAGCTGCAACAAAGCAAAGCTTGACCGACTATCAGATAATTGTCCACATGGGTTTTGTGGTGGACGAGTATACGTTTTGTAGCCAACCCACCCAAGATCATTACGTAAGATTTCTAGAAGGCGTAGGGGCATTGATTTCATTAAGTCGTCGACAGTGTAGCGTGATGGTTTACTTCCCACCATACGTTCTCTATATTCGTCCAAAGGTCGCTTGCATTTGTAGGTCCACGTGGCAATGACCTTGTTACCTTTGCCCACATATCCTCTCTCTGGTTGATGTTCGATGACCGTGGAAGGAACGGCAACAGCTTAATCCTCTCTTGGCCCCGAACCCAATCTCGCACTGCTGTGCTATGATGGATGGGGCTCTGCTCCTGTAAATAAACTGTTATCTCGTTCGTTCATATATTTATATTTAAATAACATAGTAGTAATAAGCACATTGTATTATTATTTTCCACGGTGTTTAAGAACTCAGGCCCTGTCATAAATAAGTGATCTAGATTCAAACGTCCGATTAAGAATGTGGTTTATCCAGTCTATCAAATGATGAGAGCCGTATTCGTATATCCACATTAAGCCTGACTTGCTGAATTCGATTAGAACGATCTTTTATCGAAATGGAATAACAGAAATCGGTTAATTTGAACGTCTGTATTGCAACAATGCTGCGCACATAAATTCCTATGATTGAGTAACAGGTAGCAACTGCCTTAGAAAAAGTAAGAAATATGTCTACTAGCAGCAATGTAACGTTATTATAACCCATATTTATGTTATGGAAATACTGAATCGAACAATGCACATCTATTTCGGTGGTGGGAAGATGCACCATATCGGATTTGCTGATGACATATTTGTGGTGTCACCGCCAGACACCACACTTGCTAGGTGGTAGCCTTTAAATCGGCCGCGGTCCGCTAGTATACGTCGGACCCGCGTGTCGCCACTATCAGTGATTGCAGACCGAGCGCCGCCACACGGCAGGTCTGGAGAGACTTCCTAGCACTCGCCCCAGTTGTACAGCCGACTCTGCTAGCGCTGGTTCACTGACAAAATACGCTCTCATTTGCCGAGACGATAATTAGCATAGCCTTCAGCTACGTCATTTGCTACGACCTAGCAAGGCGACATTATCAGTTGTTAGTGATCTTGTAATTCATGTATCATCAAGAGCGATGATCACCAATTATGGATTAAAGTTAAGTATTCCAGAAGCTACGTACGTTTTTTAAAGTTCTCATTTCCGTGTCCTGAGATGCAGTTGCACAGAACGTTTCTGATGTTCGTATAAGGGAACAAATTTTGAAACTAGTCAATCCCTCCCTTCAACAAGTGATGGACATATTGGATCGACAGGACACACTTGACTTTGCTCAGGAATCATTTGAAACTTCACCAGGCGTGTGTCACATTAACCGGGCCACCGGGCGCGCTGCACAGAACAGTAAACAGTCCTCGCGCCCTGCCGCGCAGCGGCCGCCTGGCTCTCAGCCACGTGTGCCGCGCAGGCAAGCAAATGCAGTGCTAAAATCATGCCCGCGGTGTGCTACTAGACATTCGCGTGAGAATTGCCCGGCACGCCAAGCTATTTGCTTTTTCTGTGATAAAAAGGCCATGTTCAGAGTGTTTGCCAGAAAAAGCTCAGAGTGGACACTCACAACCATTCCAGGCCCTTTGCTTCGCGCCGGAATCGGAATCGAACCACGGATACTCCGGCTCGTGAACCTTCGCCCATGGAAATTCATGTAGTTCATTCCACTCCACCCATTGCCACTCTCTCTAACAGTGACTGTGTTCGTCCCACACATAGTGTGCGTCGACATCGACGGAAATCTCGTCATGTCACAAGTGATTTTGTACCAGTGTCAGTTCACGTTGGACGAGACAGTCGCTCTTGTCGTGAGCAGGACAGTAAACTTTTTGTAGACTTGGACATTAACGGCAGAGTGATACCATTCCAGCTCGATACCGGAACTGCAGTTTCACTGATCAATCAAGACACGTACAAACAACTGGGCACACCTCCGTTGCGTGCCGTAAATGTTCATCTCAGTAGCTATTCAGGACAAGTGATCCCTGTGTTAGGACAGTGCAGTCTTCTTGCAACATACAAGGGACAAACAAAACTTGTGTCATTGTATGTCCTTCGTTCTTCTTCTGCAGTGAACTTGTTTGGTTTAGATTTATTTCAGTTATTTAACTTGTCTATAGTCAATCAGGTCCTATCAGTGAACCAGACTGTGCTTTCAAAAAGTGTTTCTCGTCTATGTGAAGAGTTTGCAGACATTTTTGCACCGGGCCTTGGTTGCGCAAAGAACTATACCGCATATTTGGAACTGAAAGTAAACGCGCAACCGAAATTTTTCAGAGCGCGCAATGTTCCCCACGCATTGCGTGATGAGGTCGCAAGAACGTTAAACGATTTGGAATCACAAGGTGTGATTGAACGTGTGCAGGCTTCTATCTGGGCATCAGCCTTAGTAATTTTGCCAAAACCTTCTGGAAAATTGAGAATTTGTGTGGACTTCAAGGCAACAGTGAATCCACGACTAGTAATTGCAACTTTTCCTTTACCCTGCCCGGAAGATCTTTTTGACAAACTGTGCCCGGGTAAATATTTTTCGAAGTTGGACCTAGCAGATGCGTACTTGCAAATACCGGTGGACGAAGAATCCCAGCGCGTTTTGGCGGTTAACACGCATCTTGGTTTGTATCGATTCAAACGACTGCCATTCGGGTGTGTATCCGCCCCTGCATTGTTTCAGCAATATCTGCATACTGTTTATCTGGACGATATTGTGATCTCCGGACAAACGGAAGAAGAACATTTAGCCAATCTCAGAACATTATTTCAGGTCTTGCGACAAAATGGTCTTCGATTGCGGAAGGACAAATGTGTGTTTTTTGCTCGTGACTTACCCTACCTGGGACATGTAATCAATGCACAAGGCATACATCCTAGTCCCGAGCACCTCCGTGCCATACAAGACTTGCCTTCGCCGCAGAATTTGAAGCAGCTACAGAGTGTGCTGGGAAAAATTAATTATTATCATCGCTATGTGCGCCGCGCCTCTTCCATTTCTGCTCCGCTTCATCGCTTACGCCGTAACAGTGTTCCCTTCGTCTGGACGAGGGAATGCGAACGCGCCTTTCGCCAGTTGAAATCGGCGTTGCTTTCCAATACTTGCCTTACGCCGTTCGATCCCCAAAAACCCCTTTTGTTGAAGGTAGATGCATCGGATTTCGGGATCGGTGCTGTGCTTGCGCACAAAGATGGATCGCACGATCGCCCTATTGCCTTTGCATCCAAATTGCTCTCGTCTGCGCAAAGAAATTATTCACAGATCGAGAAAGAAGCATTGGCTTTCGTAATTGGTTTTACTAAGTTTCATGATTTCTTATCTGGTCGTCACTTTACCATCATCACAGACCACAAACCTTTGACGTCGCTTTTCATCCGAACAAGCCTGTACCTCCACGTACAGCGCAGAAATTCATTCGCTGGTCTATTTTCCTCTCGCAGTACCGCTACGATATCTTGTATCGGTCCACTGCTAAGCACGGAAACGCCGATGCGTTGTTCCGTTTGCCTGTTGCTGAGGATAGAGCATTCGATTCCTCCGAACTTGCTTGCATGTTCCTTGATGCGGAAACCGATGACGTGGTCGAATCGTTTCCGATTGATTTTCGACGTGTAGCTACAGCCACAGCTGCTGACCCTGTCCTTGCTACCGTTTTGCGTTTTGTTGCTACGCAATGGCCTTTGTCGAAGTCGCGGATCGCGGATCCGTTGGTTCGCCGATTTTTTGCTCACAAGGAGAGACTTTTTGTACGACGTGGTGTTTTGCTGTTGCGTTCTGATAATGATCAGTCCAGGGTCGTGGTCCCACGTTCGTTAGAGTCCTCTGTCTTACAGCTTCTCCACCAAGGACATTGGGGTCTGGTGAGAACGAAACAATTTGCTCGTCAGCACTGTACTTGGATCGGAATCGATGCTGCGATTACGTATATGTGCTCTTCTTGCATGGCGTGTGCCGAACAACAATCCGCACCACCGCGGAAATTCTTAACATGGCCACAAGCCACTTCTCCTTGGCAACGCTTACACATCGATTTTGCTGGTCCATTCTGGAATGCTCGATGGTTGGTTGTGGTGGATTCATTCAGTAATTTTCCTTTTGTTGTCCGGATGTCTTCCACGACGTCCTCTGCCACCATCCAAGCGTTATCTGCTATCTTTTGCATTGAAGGTCTTCCGCAGACTATTGTTTCCGACAATGGCCCACAGTTCATGTCCGCATAATTTCAGTCATTCTGCACGGCCAATGGTATTGAACATCTGCCGTCCGCGCCGTTTTCGCCACACTCAAACGGTGCCGCTGAACGATTGGTCCGGACTTTCAAGTCACAGATGTTGAAGCTAAAAGAGTCGCATTCTCGGGAGGATGCGTTATTGCTCTTTTTGTCCTTGTATCGCTCTCAGCCCCGGGATGGTCGCTCGCCGGCTGAGTTGCTCCATGGTCGTCCTCATCGAACCTTGATGTCTTTGCTACATCCGCCGCATCAGGTTCATGTGCAGCGGCAGGCGCCTGCTTTTGCTCCAGGCGACGTTTTCTACTATCGTAACTATCGAGGCTCACGGCGTTGGCTCGAAGGGTGCATTCTTCGCTGCCTTGGCCGCGCTATGTATCTGGTTTTGGGGGCCTCTGGTGAGGTGCGTCGGCATCTCAATCAGCTGCGGCTCTGTCGTCGCACAGGTTCTGCCGCTCCCCGTCTGCTTTCAGCGACGGTGCCGTCCGGTCAGCGCCCTGGGGACCCATCTACTGGCTCGCCTCAGCCCCAGGTGTTACCGACGCTGCCTTCCATTTTGCCCCATGGCGACGCGCCGCCGCTGCCGCCTGTTCTACCGCCGGCGACGCCTGCAGTGGACGCTTCGCTGCAGCCGCCGGGCGCCTCCCTGGGTCGCGCGCCGCCGATCGCATCCCGTGACCAGATGTCCTCCGACATGGAACTATTGCACGCTCCGGACCACATGTCGTCTTCGCCCGTCGGGTGCCACGGCCCTATGGAGGTCGACCCTTCGGCCCCTCCTGTCTCACTACGGGCGCATACACCGCATGTTGGCGTGCACCCTGGAGTAGGTTTTCAGGCGTTTCCTAGCTCCCCTCGGACCGAATGGCAGGGTGCGGGTGGCACAGCCTCGCCTGTTGTTAGGCTCCCCACCTCGTCGCATACGTCAACATGGGGTCCTCCCCACGGCGGGCGGAAGCCTTATAACTCAAACGTACGCCGATTTGCGGGGGAGGAATGTTGTATCACCGCCAGACACCACACTTGCTAGGTGGTAGCCTTTAAATCGGCCGCGGTCCGGTAGTATACGTCGGACCCGCGTGTCGCCACTATCAGTGATTGCAGACCGAGCGCCGCCACACGGCAGGTCTAGAGAGACTTCCTAGCACTCGCCCCAGTTGTACAGCCGACTTTGCTGGCGCTAGTTCACTGACAAAATACGCTCTCATTTGCCGAGACGATAATTAGCATAGCCTTCAGCTGCGTCATTTGCTACGACCTAGCAAGGCGCCATTATCAGTTGTTAGTGATCTTGTAATTCATGTATCGTCAAGAGCGATGATCACCAATTATGGATTAAAGTTAAGTATTCCAGAAACTACGTACGTTTTTTAAAGTTCTCATTTCCGTGTCCTGTTCCAGACCTCACGCCAGCCTGCGTGAGCTTAAACGCGTGCCTTTCGGCTTCCTGTCATAGTGGATTGGCTGTCTTGCCAGTCCACAACAATAATGACAAAAATAATAACAATAAAAATCCCGTGGGGCCGATAGGGGAAACTCTCCCCCATATGGGTAGTACCGAGGAAATCAAATACTTGGAGTGAACTAAATACTAACACAATCCTGAACGGCTACTCAAACCGGTAAACTCAAACTCCAGACAAGTCTGAGAGAAAACTACCGCTACTCTCGTCACCGTCTGTTGGCTCAATAAGCTCGGCTGAAAATATTTGCTTCCAAAGGCTTCAACACCCTCTGGTTCTATCTGGTCCTGGAATCACCCAGGCCAAACAAATGAAACACAAGCAAACATGAACTGTGCAAGCAAAGTCAACTTTACCTCCGGTGGTACACAACCCGGCTGTCGACAGGCGGCAGTTGGAATGTCGGATTCTGGGGAGGTCACATTAGCACGGCAGAGAATATTGAAGATCTCTTGTAAATTTCCCTACAAGCAGAAAACATGCATTTCAAAACTATACGCCGCGCGGGTTTAGCCGAGCGGTCTAAGGCGCAGCAGTCATGGACTCTTCGGCTGGTCCCGGCAGAGGTTCGTGTCCTCCCTCGGGCATGGGTGTTTGAGTGTGTGTGTGTTTGTCCTTAGGATAATTTAGGTTAGGTAGTGTGTAAGCTTAGGGACTGATGACCTTAGCAGGTAAGTCCCATAAGATTTCACACACATAAGAACTTTTTTTTTATATAACTAAACATCGATACATTGATCCAAGCACGAAAACTAAATAATCTCACAAAAGAAATCGACCAACAAAAAATTCTCATCCTTTCTCTTCACGAACCACGACTAACTGACAGTGAAACCTTGCATTACGGAAACCATTGCATCTTCAAGAGCGAAGTACAACAAAAGGTAGCGTCAGGGGTACCAGTCTTCGGCATTGCTTTTCTCGAACACAGATCTATCATCAACTCTGTCAAAGAAATCACACCCATCAACAATAGACTTATTACTACACTCATTCAGAGCCCCAGTAAAAAATATACACTCATCAATGCACATGCCCGCACCAACATCGAAAATAAGAAAAACACCAAAAATGTCGAAAAATTCTGGAACACACTCGAAAATACTATGAGCAAAATTCACCAAGATGACGTGAAAATACTAATGGGAGACTTCAACTCTCTATTTGGAACAGAAGAAACCAGTAGAAAAATAATTGGTACAAATTCAACATACCGAAACGCTTAGACCAACGGCACAAGTCTGACTGACATTTGCCAACAATTCAACCACAAAAGGATGTGTTCCCACTTTAGAAAAAAACCAGTTCCCAGGTAACATGCTTGGCTACCAGGTGCAAGCTGCTTTCGTTCGCCTTTCGAGACTCGCTGAAAGCCAGCTTTTTAATTTATTCGTAGCTGAGCTACAAGCAGGCGGATACAAACTCAGTAAGGGAATCGTAAGAAAACGCTCGAGCAAAATTCGTCTTGCTACTTACAGTAACCCTTAGTGTCAGAGCGAAAACCTTACGGTACTGCCAATTTCATAACGCCACTTTTGTTTTCTGCCGACATATTTTTTGTTGTTGTGAATACATAATCTTATCTATGACATGCCACACTTTCATAACAGTTGCGAATGATACAGGAAATGAAGTAAATACAGATCTTTTCGAAGTCAAAATTCGGTAATATCCTACTAATTCGTGTTAAAATAGGATCAATCGTCTTACAGATGCCTAATGCTTTATTAAGATAGACTGCCGTCGTGATGTTTCTATAGTAAGCTGAATTTAATTTGTGTTAGTACAGTGAATATTTTAATTGCATTTTCCATTAGTTTACTAATCGCAACAGTAATCATCAAAGAGAAATTAATCAGCAGCTGAATTTTCTTTCACGATATCTAAAACAATCGGACAATACTACAGTTGTTCGCAAATTCTACGCCCGTAGAAACCTACTTGTTTTAACGATGTCATTAAACCATGGTAGTTTTAAGCGTATTTTCGTCTATAAATGAACTGCCTTGACGGTTGATCGATCAAAAGCGGGAAAGGTAATATTTTACGCATATATGACGAGATGGACAAGTGCTTTAGAGAGGACTTCCATATCAATACAAGAGTCTGAGAGACGACTCTCCTATCAATCTCCTGGACAGTTTTCTTTCTCAAATCAACAGAGTGAGTTATCATGCAGTAGCACAGGTGATGTAGTTTTGTTGCTCGACTTTCTTACACTGCGATCGAAAGGTGTCTCAGTTGTTGACAACAAATTCCAGCTGTGTTGCACACACCCCTTGGGGCATAATTCGTAGTCCAAAACACACTTTTGGAGCTATCAGATGTAAAATATTATGTTCACACTACTCTTTGCTCTAGTCTACGGCATTTGGTGGGGCTCGGCCTTTCGTTTCTTCTTAGGAAGTTAACGATAAAGGCATCATAACACGTCACCAGTAACAGTACTGCATAGGAATGCTCAATGAGCGACCTGATGACGTTCAATAATAGTCACTCCGTTGATTTTTGTTGTTTCAAATTAGAGCATGCAGTACTCCTACACCAGACATCTGAACGTTGCCTGTTAAATGCAAATGTCGCATGATGGAAAAATGGTAATCTGTCACACATATCAGCTGTCGAGACCTCCTTAATGTGGAAAATCATTCATGCCAGAACGATCTTTGTTGAAACAAGAATATCTTTTTCTGGCGTATTTTTCCCAAAAGCGCTCTCTCCAAACACAGTTGAGATCTTTCTAGCTGCCTCCTCTACATTCACCCCTCTGTTATACCAAAGTAAATGTTGTGTTGCAGATGTTACACCTTTTTCCACTTGCGACTCAATTTTACAATGCTGAACTGTAGTTCATGATTTTCAAGTATGCAAAATCGAATGCTTAACTGCAAGATGATAAGTAGAACTTCAAATTCGAAAATGGCATTGATACATACACTGACAGCGTCGCGCCGCCTTCACATGGGCGGCGCCGGATTTCAGGCGGCGGGTGGCGTCTGGCCGGTGGCCGTTAGCCGCTGCAGCGCGAGGAAACGCCCGAACGTAAGCTGTTGTGATCGCGACGCAGCCACGAGCTGTCCTGCGGAATTGTTTGTGGAATACCTGTTATTGCGGGTGGGTAGAATGTTAAGCGAATTGTCTTCGATGTTCAATCAGACTCATAACTTTAGACCGAAACGTGGTAAAAAAAAAAAAAAGTGGTTGGACGCGAACATGCGACTCAGAGTTTAGAATGCTCTACGATTACCGCAAGACCACGGGCTCATTCCGTCCATATCATCTAGGAAGTACACAACACTTCCTCCTAACACGTCCGCATCTTGCAGTGTTGCCAGATTGTGCAGATGGCCGGACTTAGAGTTGTCAGGGGCGGTCAGTTTTATTGGCCAGCTTAAGTGAACGACTCGGACTTAGTCTCTGTGGCGGCCTGCCGACGGTCAGTTTTTATGTCTAAGACTGTACATGGCACGTGCAGGGCGTAAAGCGCGATCGAGGTGGTCCCGCACA
Source organism: Schistocerca piceifrons (assembly GCF_021461385.2). NCBI lineage: Eukaryota > Metazoa > Arthropoda > Insecta > Orthoptera > Acrididae > Schistocerca > Schistocerca piceifrons. The sequence continues at coordinate 48,417,786 of NC_060149.1, read as the reverse complement.
TTCTGGTTTTACATCCGGGGAGCTTTGTGGTCAGCGGAGTACGGTAAACTCATCCTGATGCTCTTCGAACCACGCACGTATACTGCGAACTGTGTGATACGTTGCATTGTCCTACCAGTAGACGCCAACGTGTCAAGGAAAAACAAACTGCATGTAAGGGTGCATATGGCCCCAGGGATAGAAGAATACTTATTTGAACCCATTATGACTTCCAGAATGACCCAGGAACCCCCGAGAAAACTTTCTCCAGAACATAATGGTCCTTTTCCAGCGTGGAGCTTTCCGACATTTCTAGCTGTATACGTCAACGGCTATGTGTCTGATGGAGCACAAAACGTGATTCATCTGAAAAGACTACCTGTTGCCATCGTTATCAGGAGCAAGAAAACTGGCGATCTACGGATCGGAGCGTGGAATGTCAGAGCCCTTAATCGGGCAGGTAGGTTAGAAAATTAAAAAAAGGAAATGGATAAGTTGACGTTAGATATAGTGGGAATTAGTGAAGTGCGGTGGCAGGAGGAACAAGACTTTTGGTCCGGTGAATACAGGGTTATAAATACAAAATCAAATAGGGGTAATGCAGGAGTAGCTTTAATAATGAATAAAAAAATAGGAGTGCGGGTAAGCTACTACCAACAGCATAGTGAACGCACTGTTGTGGCCAAGATAGACACGAAGCCCATGCCTTTTACAGTAGTACAAGTGTATATGCCAACTAGCTCTGCAGATGATGAAGAAATTGATGAAATGTGTGATGAGATAAAAGAATTTATTCAGATAGTGAAGGGAGATGAAAATTTAATAGTCATGGGTGACTGGAATTCGAGAGTAGGAAAAGGGAGTGAAGGAAACATAGTGGGTGAATATGGATTGGGGGAGAGAAATGAAAGAGAAAGCCTTGTGGTTGAATTTTGCACAGACCATAACTTAATCATAGCTAGCACAAGGTTCAAGGATCATAAAAGAAGATTGTATACATGGATGAATCCAGGAGATACTAGAAGGTATCAGATAGATTACATAATGGTAAGACAGAGATTTAGGAACCATGTTTTAAATTGTGAGACATTTCCAGGGGCAGATGTGGACTCTGACGACAATCTATTGGTTATGAGCTGCAGATTAAAACTGAAGAAACTGCAAAAAGGTGGGAATTTAAGGAGATGGGACCTGGATAAACTGAAAGAACCATTGGTTGTACAGAGTTTCAGGGAGAGCGTAAGGGAACAATTGACAGGAAAGGGGAAAGAAATACAGTAGAAGAAGAATGGGTAGCTCTGAGGGATGAAGTAGTGAAGGCAGCAAAGCATCAAGTAGGTAAAAAGACGAGGGCTAGTAGAAATCCTTGGGTAACAGATGAAATATTGAATTTAATTGATGAAAGGAGAAAATATAAAAACGCAGTAAATGAAGCAGGCAAAAGGGAATACAAACGTCTCAAAAATGAGATCGACAGGAAGTGCAAAATGGCTAAGCAGGGATGGCTAGAGGACAAATGTAAGGATGTAAAGGCATATCTCACTTGGGGTAAGATAGATACTGGCTACAGGAAAATTAAAGACACCTTTGGAGAAAAGAGAGCCACTTGTATGAATATCAAGAGCTCAGATGGAAACCCAGTTCTAAGCAAAGAAGGGAAAGCGGAAAGGTGGAAGGAGTATATACAGGGTCTATACAAGGGCGATGTACTTGAGGACAATATTATGGAAATGGAAGGGGATGTAGATGAAGATGAAATGGGAGACACGATACTGCGTGAAGAGTTTCACAGAGCACTGAAAGACCTGAGTCGAAACAGGCCCCGGGAGTAGACAACATTCCATTGGAACTACTGACGGCTTTGGGTGAGCCAGTCCTGACCAAACTCTACAATCTGGTGAGCAAGATGTATGAGACAGGCGAAATACCCTCAGACTTCAAGAAGAATATAATAATTCCAATCCCAAAGAAAGCAGGTGTCGACAGATGTGAAAATTACTGAACTATCAGTTTAATAAGTCACGGCTGAAAAATACTAACGCGAATTCTTTACAGACGAATGGAAAAACTAGTAGAAGCCGACCTAGGGGAAGATCAGTTTGGATTCCGTAGAAATATTGGAACACGTGAGGCAATACTGACCCTACGACTTATCTTAGAAGCTAGATTAAGGAAAGGCAAAGCTACGTTTCTAGCATTTGTAGACTTAGAGAAAGCTTTTGACAATGTTGACTGGAATAGTCTCTTTCAAATTATAAAGGTGGCAAGGGGTAAAATACAGGGAGCGAAAGGCTATTTACAATTTGTACAGAAACCAGATGGCAGTTATAAGAGTCGAGAGGCATGAAAGGGAAGCAGCGGTTGGGAAGGGAGTGAGACAGGGTTGTAGCCTGTCCCAGATGTTATTCAATCTGTATATTGAGCATGCAGTAAAGGAAACAACAGAAAAATTCGGAGTAGGTATTAAAGTCCATGGAGAAGAAATAAAAACTTTGAGGTTTGTCGATGACATTGTAATTCTGTCAGAGACAGCAAAGGGCTTAGAAGAGCAGTTGAACGGAATGGACAGTGTCTTGAAAGGAGGATATAAGATGAACATCAACAAAAGCAAAACGAGGATCATGGAATGTAGTCGAATTAAATCGGGTGATGCTGAGGGAATTAGATTAGGAAATGAGACACTTAAAGTAGTGAAGGAGTTTTGCTATTTGGGGAGCAAAATAACTGATGATGGTCGAAGTAGAGAGGATATAAAATGTAGACTGGCAATGGCAGGGAAAGCGTTTCTGATGAAGAGAAATTGGTTAACATCGAGTACAGATTTAAATGTCAGGAAGTCGTTTCTGAAAGTATTTGTATGGAGTGTAGCCATGTATGGAAGTGAAACATGGACGATAACTAGTTTGGACAAGAATAGAATAGAAGCCTTCGAAATGTGGTACTACAGAAGAATGCTGAAGATTAGGTGAGTAGATCACATAACTAATGAGGAGGTATTGAGTAGAATTGGGGAGAAGAGGAGTCTGTAGCACAGCTTGACAAGAAGAAGGGACCGGTTGGTAGGACATGTTCTGAGGCATCAAGGGATTACAAATTTAGCATTGGAGGGCAGCGTGGAGGGTAAAAATAGTAGAGGGAGACCGAGAGATGAATACATTAAGCAGATTCAGAAGGACGTAGGTTGCAATAAGTATTGGGAGATGAAGAGGCTTGTACAGGATAGAGTTGCATGGAGAGCTGCATCAAACCAGTCTCAGGACTGAAGACAACAACAACAACGGGTGCATAAAACAACCACTTTCTGTGGAGGCCCATACATAGCAACGCTACGACAGTTGCCCAGCAGTCGCGTATCTGTTCGTGAGTGGACCGTGTATTCACAAACAAACACATGTTGGAGGGTATATGAACAGACTTAAATGCAGTCGCCCTTCTGTATCAATACCTGGCAGACTTCGCTCGTACATTTCTACTTCCATTCCGATACATCTCGAATCCTACTGTTTAGCGACAGTTACTTCCGATGGGCGCTGAGTTTGGCTAGCGCACTCCAACACTTTACTCCAGAAAGACTTTTATAATCGGTAGAAGTGTGTTTTCCACTTTAGACGACAAGCTAAAGCGTGCCTTGGAGAATAACTTCTGTACATTAGATTCTTAAACGTCAGTTCCTGCAAGTATAACACTCCTTACCGATAAATATTTTAACTGTTCCAGAGAAGCCTCCTGCTGTTTCCGTACGTTCTCTCAGAATTACCACGGTTAATGAATGTTGCTGTAGAACAAAGGAGACACATCAACTGACATATCACGCAGTAGACAGCATTCATTTGCGGATAATATCACTTCAGCGTTACAAAATTCTGTAGTTTAAAAAGCCACCACCAGATCGACATGGGGTCAGTTATCGCACTGACAAGGACGTGTTTACAGCCTGTGCTGTTTAAACTGTGCCTAACATTAATCAACACAATTACCGTATCATGTGTTGGCTGCTTCTTCACCTCACCTGCTATGCAGCGTGACATTTTAGCTCCCTCCTGGTTCTGTCACGATTGGGTGAACTATCGATCAATCGATGTTTATACAGATAATTTGCAACAGTGTATGCATCTTTTTTTAAAAAAAACATTGTAGGGTAAAAGACGAATACGCTTATATCTACTGTCAGTTTGTGGTCACAGTGAATAACGTCATGATCGTTCGTGGAGCGACCATGCTCGTCGTGAACTTAAGTGAGGGCATTGAGACTATACTGCCAGTGAGGTCCACTGATGCATCGACCACTTCATGAGCCTTGACATAGAACAGTGACTGCACAACTATGGAGCATTCCAGTTACTCTGGATATTCCTGAGTAACTTACGACAATTCAGATGGAGGGCTATGGCTTTGATGATGAGCGAGCTACTACTGCCGATTCTATGTTTATCTGACTGATATCAAGAAATATTAGTGCAGTGCTCTTGGACTCTCATAGAAAACTTGCTGAATGAAGTAATAGTTTGAATACTGTAGACTTTTACTTGTTTCCCACACAGCTTATACCTCTGTTATGTGATATAACACAAATGCCTAACTCACTGCCTCAAGTGTTTGAAAATGACGTAAATGCTCGGTGCCAAATTGATGGGTCTTCTCCAGTTCAGCTGCTCTGTATTGGTTGTGGAATGGAAAATAAAAATTATTTTTTTCCTATTCAATGAATTTTTATCATATAACGAGGTGTATGAGTGTGTAGATACGGCAGCTAGCCCGGATAAGCCACAGGCCTTCGACTCTCTCAGAACTTGTCACAGATTCAGTGACTACCTTTTGACGTTGCTGTGGCGGCGGATGACTAAGTCGGAGGCAGCATTAGAGGCTGGTGTCAGGGCAGCACCAGTGGCTGTGGCAGTCGCAAAGGTGACTGCCGCAGCGGCAGATGCGCTCTGACTCCTGGTTAAGAAGCTATATATTTTTTATGGGCAGATGAATAGGACATGGTGGGCTTATATGCAGCTGCTAGTGGCTCATTAATTCTGTAGCGATCGATATTACACAGTAAACATCATCTGATTTTACGTCTGAATACATTAAGTTTATATTTGGGCCCCATGAAGTTAAAAAATGGTTCAAATGGCTCTGAGCACTATGGGACTTAACATGTGTGGTCATCAGTCCCCTAGAACTTAGAACTACTTAAACCTAACTAACCTAAGGACATCACACACATCCATATCCGAGGCAGGATTCGAACCTGCGACCGCAGCAGTCGCGCGGTTCCGGACTGAGCGCCTAGAACCGCTCGGCCACCGTGGCCGGCCCCCATGAAGTCAACCCTGTTATATCTCTACTGTACATACCAACCACGCGGACTTTTTGTCCTAGCATTTGAATGTCCATTGAACTGCTGGATGGATCATACCCGTCCGTCATCTTATTCTCTATATAATACACAATACAGCATTTCGAAGGAACTTCAGTCACAACCGCAAAGTTATTATCTGCATCCAGGTCCACATTTACTCGTTTAGATCCACGCACAGCCACATTATACATGATAGTAAATAGTAGCACTTTTGATGGGGATTTGCCTGCGATTCTGTGAGCTGTGATAGCTCCTACAGTGGAGTCTGCTGCTGAAGTTGCTACTGTGGCTGTGGTGGTACAGTACATTGAACAACACCAGGCCTCATAAACGAGAAGATATGTAGACGCCCTCATCCAGCATTTCCACTATCACTGGATGAGGTGTGCATTGTGCTGCTGGAACAATAACAAATTTTAAGTACAATCAGATGTATATTTGTTAATAAAAATATTCATAATTATATTGTTATTAGATACCAAATCTCAATTCTAATATTCTTACTCCTCTTGGTCCATGCTGGTGGCTCTTCAACATCTCACTAAGAGCATCTGACCTGTAATGAGGCATTCAGAGGAAGCTGGACTCATAATATGCTAAATGGGAAAGGTTGGGCATTCGCATTCCCTATTGTCCCAGCCTTCTCATTGGTCCAGTTAGAGGGGAGTGGGGAGAGGGAAAGAGTGGAGTGAGGAGGAGCAGATGTGGAGGGAGGCAGCTCCCGTGTGTAACCTCCCTCTCACTTATCGACCTTTATGACAGTGAAAAATTAAACCGCGTGCGCCTAATAGAAATTTGGGAAAAGCAATCGTCACCGAAGTTAATTTGTCGGTAAAGAGGGGTGAAAGGGTTACATCTAAATGAAAGGAAAAATGCAGACGAAATTGGTGGAAATTAATTTTGAAAAGGGGTAAAGTTAAAAAAGAAAGTAAATGTGCGGTCGTTACGTTAACAATTAATTGGTGTTAGTTAGATATTTGAGATTTGGGGAAAATTACGGTCGCCAGTCTCATGGACAACTACTATAATAACTGAAAGATTAATGCACATATATTTAGCACTAAAAGCGTGGTAACTGAAGGTTGACACGTGTTGTGTGAAAACTGAATGTCTGTCAGAAGTAATAAATTTCGATACACTCTGACTTAATTTAGCAAAAGAATTAATAAAACCGGAAAACTGAAAGTTAATTTAGTGACTGAAATTAATAGTGAACTTTGTTTCTGAAGCACTACGAAATTCAATAAAATAAGGTTAGCCTTGGGCTACCTCAACAATCATTTCTAAAGCTACTTGAATCTACGCAACTTAGAAATAAGAGATTTCTTTGAACATAAATTAAATGATTCTGAACAATTAACAATAGTAAAATTTAGTACGTACCAAGCTGAGCTGCAGTCACAGGTAAGCTAAAATATGGTGACAAAACTCGCACTCTTAATTTGTGCTTGTGTAATCTAAATATTGTAGCCAGCTATAAATACTCTAACTGAACTTTGAAATTAAAGGCAGTGTAATGGAATGATATTACTTTAATGCTGGCGTTTGAATTTCAACGACACTCGGGTTCGTTCCGGAAAAGGAAGGGACCCTGCTTGGTAATGCATTTGGGACAATGAGCCACAAAGGTTCATGCTACGTTGCTGTAATTTAGTGAGAAAAATTTAACAGTTAGGAAAGCCCGAGGTCTGCCATACAGTTCTAAAACTTTACGTGCTTCCAGTCTTCCTTGTTGGTTGATTGAAGGTTTAAAGTCGTCGATCGAGAAGGTGGCGACAGTCACTCACTGTCGGCCGTCACTGTTGCAGAAGCTGGATGTTGGCGCGCTTTCTTCTCGACAAGGTCACCAGGCAAAACGGGTTGTTGATGTGCGCCAGCTAATGCTTCCCGTCCGCGACACCGTGTCAGAAACTATCATAGCAAGTCGAGCGCAATTACATGCTGCCAAACCCCGAAAGCGCGGCAACTCGCGGGAGGGTCACACAACAAGCCTGCTCCACCGCCCTCCTCCAGCCAGACTCCCTCTGCCCGCGCTGTATGCGGCCGAGTTAACACTACCAAAGATCCTAAACACTTTGGTTCTCCACACGACCTATCGATGTAATCGTTCGTCAGCATAGTTTTCCCTAGGCCAGACCCAGCGTAAAAATACAAATAATATTTACAAAACAAACCAATCATACATCGACATAAATGCATAAATATATATTGTAAACCAGTTACAATATATAAAGACACAGAAATGTCATATCTTGAGGTAACAAAATAAGAAAAAAAATTTATAGTACAATAGATGGAAATAGGAGGATATGCATTTCCGGCGTTACACGTGGATAACCTTGAATGTACCACACACCCTCGCCAGCGGTTTCTTGGGGGCAGGGGAGTGTGAGGGGGGAGGGGGAGGTCTCTTTCATTACTTTGATTAAAACTAGCCCAAGTGTGTAACCTGACACCGGAAATCCTGGTGCAGTTAAGAAATCTATTACAACTGTATTGGGGCCAGTATGTTCACTGATAACCTACTAGGGAGAACCAATTTGCAAGGGCACTGTAATTTATTAGAGGATATGTCCATGACTTTGTGTGAAGGGGAGATGGAACTTACGTTAAAGAAAGCGAATTTTCAGAGTTCAAGTTGGCATTATAGTAACACATACTGCCATCAGAAAGAGTTCCGTCTAAGAAAGAGAAAATAAGTAATACCAGAGTGAGTGAAATATGAAAATAGTAAGAGTTAAAATTATTAATGGGATTTTAGGAAGTTTATGAGTGACCAAAGCTTAAATTCACCTAACCTGTCACAGCTTTCAAAGAAAAATGTGTAGTGATTACTGACAGCTGATTATGATAGAGGTTTTGGAGTGATAAAAAACTTCCAATGTGGCAGTGAGCTACAACATTATCCCAGTGTCATTACTTTTCTGTCTAGTTACAGCTGAATGATATTTTGGGTTTTTTGGTTCTCTTCCAAAAGAAACTATCAAGGGAAAATGCTAAATATTGGTGTATGACAGTAGGCTGTTGTCTCTATATGAGAGAATTTACTTTATTTCAGGGAAGGGATTTTGGGAGTCATATGGGGTTTCATGATTTCCAGATGCATCAGAAACAGCAGGAAATCGTAGTAATGACTTATAATAAAGCCTTAAGTTACTTGAAGGACTGCAAGTTCCTATCGCCATTTCAGTATATCGTAAAATACATCAGAGGTACTGACAATGTGATAAGCTATGCACTCTTGCGTCTAGCTGTTGGAAGCGAGGAAAAAATTTAGAAGAATGACACATGAAAGGAATTTTATTTGAAGTGTATGAGAGGCGTAGATGAGAAAAATAGTATATGAATAATCTTTAATTAAATTAGATAGTGATCCAATTCCGAAGTTAATGTAAACCACTTCTGGGATTCAGGGTTATGAAAAGCTTGTGAGGTTTACGAGATGTACATAGGGACCCTACTCCAAGCGAAAGGCCAATGCAAAGGGCTATCCTGTCTCGAAGAACATATACAGTCACTGATAAAAACGTTCTGTCAAGCAACAGTCACTACGGGCTGCAGAAATTCATCGAAATCCTTCTTGGTTAGTCTATATTTAATGAAATTGACAGGAGAATTGAGGAACATTTCAGTGTATATGACATTCGCCAGAGAGTGAAGCACATCACAACTAAAAGCCAAGAAGAGATGCAGAGCATCTTGTCAACCTGTTAGCAAGAGATATTTTCGGTCCACCACTGACCATCAGGATTGGACTGAAATACATTCTGTTAATGGTAGATTTATTTTCAAACCACACAAGACTGTATGGGAATGAGAGAGCTGCAGAAAAATAATAATAACGAATGAGAAAGATACTAATTAAAAAAGTCTAATGCACTTCTGTCGGATAATGAGTTCTGATTTAGCTTTAGTTATTGAAACTTTTATGAAGCTCAAGAGAGTCAGACAAGTCAGGAGTGTGTTACATTGAGGAGCTAACGAATGGTATAGAAAGCTGTGTGAAAGTATTCACACTGTATGAGGTTACTTTCGAAAGAAGATCAGCAGATCCGGTCTCTGAGATACTGCAGCTTCTGCCTTACAGATTAATTGCCACACAGAAGTGGGAGATAACAGGAAAGAAGGAAAACATTGTCAAGGAAGTGCAGGCGTGACTCAAGTTACAGATCAACTGAACACACGTTTGGCGATATGTTCTCGTCAAAATCAAGAAAAACTCGAGTAATATAGGTAGACCAATAAATCAACATATTGATTTATACCATTGTCTTTTTGTTGTAGTAGGCAGGCGTCTTTCAAAATGTATGCAGATTGGATTTAGAATGTCTATAGTGACAAGTGGCTTTTTGACTCGGGGATGTGACTCAGCTAAGATCGTAAAAACAGCAGGTATAAGCAAAACAGACTGTGAGAAAGCAATTTTTGCTAATAGGTTGAGTGAGTGTTCTTAATGTGATTAAATTTACTGAATCTCCATCTTTTGTGACTAGTTGCTAGGTTAAGGTGATATTCTGAAATGGCATATGCTATTTATATAGTATGTTGTTTTATGTGATTTTGATTGCCTTGTAGTGAAGTAGCTGGCCAAGGAGAATTTATAAATTCTCCTTTGCTAACATCTTCACTGCAAATAACACAGAGATGGGTGTCTTTTGATTTCGTTACAGGTTCAGTAGCAGTACTTTTTATGGTGTTTGTGTTTATTTATTTCCTGATATAAGTTCGTGTTTGCAGTCCTCGGACCGCAGGAAAGATTGCTAGATATTAAACTGGGCTGTGGCAACTAATGCAGTGTTTTCCGGTGCATTTAATATTTTGGGGGAGATAGTTTCTCTTTTGCTTTCTTTAAAAATCATTTCTGTCAGTGCTCATTAAATTGTTAAGTAATTTATTCACATCTGTGTCATACTTGCGTATAGTAATGATCAAGTCATTTCAAATGTATACAAAGATAATGATATTGCACGATTTTGTTTACAATGAAGAGGTAGGGGCTTTTGACTGAAAGTGTGCACATGGCGCTAATCACGGAAAACCAACATACTGTGAGCTTTGTTTATGTCATACATTAAACTTCTCTCGTTTGGGAAGGCTCTCTCTGATACCTGTTTACTTTTCATTGCTTTGGTTCTTTTAGACATTACAGGCGGCAATTGTCTAAACAGAAATTAAAAGTCTGCCGTAGAATTATCCCATGTGAACGTTACCAGTCTGTTTGTGCATGTTTCTCTCGGAAATTTAGTTTTTGATGGACAGTTAGGAGAGTGGGTTCAGTCAACACCGCCTGTAGAGAAGACCCCCACCGCTACGTCATCGTTCCTTACTGACGTAAAATGGCATTGCCACACCGCGTTGTGCATGTTGATGCTGCAGAACTGTTTGTTGTGTGTTATTTATTGTGGTTCTGCGACTACGTCAATTTTAGTGAGCGTGTTGTTTAAGTGTTGTGTTACTCACTATAAAGGAAATTATCCAGATGGATCTAAGGTTCATGTGTTTTGCTTTCCGAAAGGCGAAAGTATTCGGCATAAGTGGACTGCGGCCATTAATACGGATGAGTTTTCACCAAACAAATATTCCAAAGTAAATAAATGGGAAATTGCAGCATTATTTAACAGGTCTTTGTGATTTATTTATACCTTAATAGGACCTGTAAAATACTGTACTAGCTACCAGTATTGATTTTGTAGCCTTCCCTGGTAAACAAATTATAAGCGTTCAGTTCAGCATGTTGTATTTCGCAATTGCATTTATGCAACAGCATTCTCTGTGTTACGCTGCTTTCGACAGTACCATTTATTTAACCTGCATTCTGGCAGCGAATTGTTTCCAGGGCTCACAAAAAGTTTACCCACAGTACTTTATATGACGTCTGCGTCATATACCGAGGAGGTGGCTCAGTGGTTAACACACTGGACTAGCATTCGGGAGGACGATGGTTCAATCCCGCGTCTGGCCATCTTGACATAGGTTTTCCGGAATGTCCCTAAATCGCTCCAGGCAAATGCCGGGATGGTTCCTTTGAAAGGGTACTGCCGACTTCCTTCCACGTCCTTCGCTAGTCCGATGAGACCGATGACCACGCTCTTTGCTCTCTTCCCAAAACAACCCAACCAAACTCTACGTCATAGATACGTTACATGATTTCTGTTCGTCAGTTTTCTGTCTCGTGATTCGACTGTCTTTCGCATGGAACGCAAAACAATTAGGCCTCACAATGAAGCGGGCTAGTTCATGCCAGTGATGCGAACAATAAAGCTGCTGCTTTAAACGTTTCCTCATTGTTACACTCGAGTGCTTCGTTCAACGCGCAAGTCTGACGTGCACCTCAACAAGTAGAATCCTCGCAGTACGTAAAATTTCACATCCGTGGCATTCACTGTTGATAACAACAAGGTTTGCCGCTAGGCGTCTTTGTGTTATTTACGTATCTACGTCCTTTAAAGTATAAAAGTTGCGTATCGTAAAATGTGGTTACTTTGAACAACTGTGCAACGTTGAACACCTTTACAGAAAATTATATATACATTTATAAATACTGTTGAAACGCTATTAGAATGTAAATCGCTGATTTTTATGTCGAACATGTTGGTACCAATGTCAGTGTTTCTTAGCATTTGTATATTCTTTGGTAGAAATTTGAAATGGGCCCCACATTTGCTTAATTTTTTCACATGCGACCACTTTTATATGCATACAGGTTAGTGTTAAATTTAACCTTTCGAAAATATTTCCTTAATAGTCTTTAATAAGTTCTTTAAATGTACTATGCATGAGTTTTGAAGTGAATTTGTGTACCTTAAGATTGTATCAGAAATAATTTATTGAGGAAATTTCTAATCTAAAACGGGATAACACTGAACGCTGTTCAAAGTTACCCCACAGTTTAAATTATCTACCGCTCATAATTCCCCCATTTTGTATGAAATTAACCGTTAGTTTATAATAAAATAAGTGTTTGCAGGTGTTTCATGGAGGATTTTTCTAATTTAAGTTTTAAAGTGCCATGGATATACATCCGTAAAGCTGTTTCCAGTCCATACAAGAGGTACTCTGTCTTGGAGAAACCTGTAATGCAGTAACGAGTGGTAGAATGACTATCAGAAGTGTGGTGTCACCGCCAGACACCGCACTTGCTAGGTGGTAGCTTTTAAATCGGCCGCGGTCCGCTAGTATACGACGGACCCGCGTGTCGCCACTATCAATGATTGCAGACCGAGCGCCGCCACATTGCAGGTCTAGAGAGACTTACTAGCACTCGCCCCAGTTGTACAGCCGACGTTGCTACCCATGGTTCACTGAGAATTACGCTCTCAATTGCAGAGACGATAGTTAGCATAGCCTTCAGCTAAGTCAATTGCTACGACCTAGCAAGGCGCCATTTATCCTTTGCTATGTATCTAATGAAGCATGTACAGTAACAAGACCAATGTTCACCAATTGTGGATTAAAGTTAAGTATTCCAGCAGCTACGTACTTTTCTTTATAGCATTCATTACGTATCCTGTTTCAGACCTCACGCCAGCCTGCGTGAGTTCAAGCGCGTGCCTTTCGGTTACCCGTCACTGTGGACTGGCTGTCTTGTCAGTCCACAACAAGAAGAGCCACCAGACATTTTTCCACTCCCACAGGAACTCTCAGGAATAAACTGAGAAAAACACACACCAACAAACTGGGCGACCATTGGCATTTTCTGATGAGGAGGAAAGCAGCTTTGTTGATCATCTCTTTTCGCATGAGTCGTAACGTTAAACAAACCGAACTTCCTGCCCTCTATGAACTGTTAAAGATTACTTTAACAACTCGAGTTTCACTCTGAAAAATGATTATGGTTCTGATGTCCCAACTGCTAATATATTTAATTACGACGAGATCAATTTGTCGGATGACACTGGCCGGAGACGTTGCATATTTAAGAGAGGAGTCAAATACCCAAACACAGACCAGAGCAGTGCCTAAAGCTCCATTTCAGTCATGTTCTGTGTTTCATCCTCTGGTGTTATGCTACCAACTGACGTCGTAAATAAAGCAGAGCACATCTGGTCCAGATGGACAGAAAGTGGTCGACCAAATACATGGTATAATCGGAGTAACAGTGAGTGATTCGACAAAGTTACGTTCAGTGACTGCATAGAAAGGGGTTTTGTTGCTCATGTCAGAAAAATTCCAGTAAGAAAAGTACTAATAAGTGACAACCACACTAGTCATTTCAATAAAGATGTTCTGAAACAGGACAAGAAAATAATAGTACGTTTACGTGTCTGCCAGCAAACGGAAGTCACTTGCTTCAGCCACTGGACGATGTCTTTTACGGACCATTAAAACGTCACTGGCGAAATGTACTAGATACTCGGAAACTGTCTGAACGAAAGAAATCTCAGACACTCAGCAAGGATCATTACCACGACGGCTCAATCAACTTTCGAAGTTATATCAAACATAACACGAAATAAGTGAAAATCTAGTTTCTGATTTTGACATATGTGGAATAAATACTATCAGTGCCAATTAGTTGCTAATGTGCAACTCACTTTCAGTCATCCGCCAATTCTGGAAATAGTGAAATAAATTCACCATCGCGTGCTGTGTCGTAAATAGTGGTTGACATGCTGAAGAAACTGAGAGGTGCTGAAGAATCAACGAAGATGAAGAGAAAGAGAAGAATTAATGTTACAACTGGAAGAAATATCAGTGCTTAAGTTGTCTTACCTAGCAAAACTACCCAAGAAAAACGGTACTATACAAGGACACGACGCTACTACTATGAGTGCTAATGAACACGACAGAGAACTCCTGAAACTTACTGCCAGTGACAGTGAGTATGGACAGTGAATCAGCGATGATTCCGACACAAATTCTGGCAAAGGCTCTTGGGGTACCAACAACATTCGAGAAATTAGAGAGTTTTGTTTAATTCATTTCATTCCCCAAAAAACTATGAAGCACAACATTGGTAGAATTCTAAACATCACTGAAGATAATAGTGAAATACTCGTAACTTATGATTTAGCTTTCCGTTGCCACACTCATAAAATTCAGTTTAAATTTTACTGGCGTACTGTACCCGATGAAGGAATTGCAAGTAAGGAGAACATTATAGGAAGCGAATTTTTACTTTTCGGCAAGAAAGAACTTAATGTGTATCAAACTACATTTCTATAAACAGTGACGAACGAAGGATTTCATTTTACTGTGTTCTATTTTGTGAAATTAAGAAAATGAATGGCAAACAGGTATCAAATTTTATTTTCAAATTTTAACTAAATTCAGTTACATTTGCGTTATATTTCATATTAATAAAGTATGGTTAAATCATTAAATTCATTTAAAAGCAATATTTTTCCACAAAGTTACTCTCACAGCCCATAACTTTGAAGAGTAATTAAAAAGTAATTTCTGTTCCATGTTACAAACATCTCATGATAACTTTGAACGGTATCTTTTATTTTCATTGTGTGTAATAAACGTACACATGACCATTTTTCAAGAAAAGTAACTATTATACACTAACCTTTACAACAGATATTCTATTACCTAATGATTCAATAAGGCGTCTTGCTGTCACCGTCGGGAATTAATTAACTACCCATGAATGATGTAGGCCGTACAGTTCCGATTTGGTTTGAATAATGTCTATTCAGAAAGTAAACTAACAGCGAAAGTGGTCTTATTTAGAGTTAGTGTTACTATAGAGGGCATATCTATTTGATACAGTTCCATCTTTCACAATATCATCGCGAAATACAAGTCTAATATTCCACCTCGCTATCTTCGAGAAAAGTTAGAGCGGATGCTCACCGCTCAGAGACTAAGTCCAGCTATATCAAACAACGAGAAATTTTCTAAGTCGTTTCACTTCCTAGCTACCTAAAGACCGACTGTCCTCTTGCTCGTCTCCACAAGCACTGCCCGCTGTGGTGTCTCCAGCCGAGCGGTCCGTTTTCGCGTCTCCATCCGAAATGTCCCCTTTGGTGTCTCAACCAGAAATGCCCTCTGCACTTCTCCGACCGCGTTTCCCGCGTGCGAAACATCTTCGCTCAACTGACTAGCGCAGTTCCCTTTCCTGAAACCATCCATCTGATCGGCTGCAACTTATTCGACATTACTTTACATTTTTACATATTTAAATAATCAAAGCTTGACCACTTTAGGGTTTAAATAAAGTAACAATAATATCCGTTATGTAATAAATCTTAAATTATTTTACATAAAACCAATACAATATCTCTCTTACGTTTCAAAGTCAATGCCAGTATCCTTGCACCAATGTGCTTTCTGATAAATAAATAAAGAACAAATGTAAATATTATGCACTAAACTTTACAACAAATATTCTATTACCTAACGATTCAATAAGGTGTCATGCGGTCATCGTCCAATGTGTTTTGTGTGGAGGAAATGATGATCTGATGCTTAACTGAAAATACTAATAATTTAAATTCATTATATCATTTAGACAAATAAAGTTACGGAGTTGATATTTACAACGTTTGTCATTTTAATGTTGATGTTCTATATGAAATGTCCATCGTTAAGAGCGACAAAAGCGTTAAGATTACAGTATTCAGGTCTTTGTTACAAAAGTTGTGAGTTTCACTTTAACAGTAAATCCTAAACTGTTATAAGTATCATCAATATTCATGTTTTATTGACATCACCATGAAAATTTATGGAGGATGGCAGATTAAAATTACAGTGGCTTAATTCCTAACATTACTACGGAATTAAATAGTTTTCATAAATGCTTCCCATTATGACCGATCGTATGTCCTCCATATTTAGCACTGCTACGTCTCCCTGTCCTCGAAAGCCTTCTGCTGTGTTTCAGTATGACGTAGATTCTCGTGTGTCTCACTCGCACACAACGGCGCTTAGACCTCAACAGATAACAGACGCCTGTAAGTATCCCCCTCTCGTGGTGAATCTACGCCCTTTGTGGCATACGAACCAGGACGGCAGGGTTCGTTCCACAATTCCTGAAGGCTGACTTTTTCGCAATATACTTAAATGAGAGTGAAATGCTCGTTAACTTACACACCTCCACTTCATAACATGTTGGCGTGCCGCATATGTTATGAAGTAGCATCCCAATTTATAGGACACAAATTCATAATACAATTACATCTATATGCTAAGGGCCAGATGAATGGTGTAATTAGTTGTAGTGGTGTTGATGCGGCATGCTTTAAATTTAAAGGAACTTATATCTAACAAAAATTATGAATTTGGACATATTAATTAAATGCCTAATATAACTATACATTTACCAGAATCGACTGTCTATTGAAATGCCGTAGAATTATCAGTGCCACTACGCTCACTTTCACACAAACTTTTTGTCACAACGATGCCTCTAGCGGCGCTCCGCACATTCGGAGCCGAGTACCACTTAGAAATTCTGTATGGCTCTGCATTCCATCGCCATCGTTTTGTGGAAACAAATCTTTTCAAATTCGAATCGGGTGTAGATACCAGAAAACAAACACTTTCGGAAACCACCTGCATCTGCAATTAATGCTTCCCCCAGTGGAATCGATACAAACAGCTCTAAACTACACAGTAAACTATTGATTTACACTAATTGCAAGATGCTCGCAAATTCTTCAGTGATTGTGACACATTATTCAAGTCCCACTAGAGACATGCGTCTCTTGACATATTCCAAATCAACTTCATCGGCAAATTAACATTTTCTTTTAATTTAAATAACTCCTTTAGACTCAAAAGTAACAAAAACAACTCTCACCCCTCGTTTAATTCCGTGCAGTGAAGCTGTGTACACAAAACATTACTCCATACAACAATAAATTATTCCCCCAAATATTCTGAGAGAAGTAGATAAATATACTTCTATCGTCCTAGGTAAGCATTATTAATTTTTATTTTTCCACATTTCTCCGACGACTATGCGCCCAAATTGGCGTGACGATAACTCATAATTAGGAAGTTACAACAAACATAAAACCATCCAAAAACTTAAGCCTAACACATACATACACATAAATAAAATCCTTTTATACACCCGAAAAACTAATTTATATGCATACTGTGCACTGATTTTTGACTTGGTACCAATCACAAAATATTTGAGTTCTCCGACCTTGTCGCAGCTAAATGTGCATCTAAGCTATCACTTTGTAATTGCACAGACTTTATGCCAAAATAAAAGGAAGGCACTTTTATGATGAAACAAAAAACCAGCCAAAATAAATTCTGAAATAAAATATTGCAAATTACTCTCCAAATAATCTTATAATCTAAACACAGATACACTTATTTCTTAACCTATTTTCCTCTCCTTTCCCATCTCTAGAGCACACATACCCAGTTCGATCCATATATCACTTTCTATATTACAATCAATATCACTGTATTCTGCCTTAAAATTATTGACATTAGTGTCTACAACATCATTATCATGAAATAAAGCATTACTTTTTACTTCCATGTCATTACAAGCACCTTCAAAAACAGCACTTTCAACAGCCACTGATACATCATACAAGTCGCTACATAAAACCTAATTTATCTCCGATGACAAATCACCAGTATAAGAACCGTTCACAATGTCACCATCCTGTGCCATTACATCACCTAAATTGTAGCTACAGCGTCGTGCAATTTCAGAATGAACAGTACCATTAACTTCCGCTTCGTTTTGATTGAAAGCGGAGCATAATACCTTTTCTTCTCCTATACGCTTCTTCACCGTCTGCGTCACGTCTGCTGTGCAGCGAGCTACGTTAATTTAAGTATTAGCTGTATTTTCCTTACTTGTCACTTCTTCTTCCGTGTGTTTTTGCTTTTAGGAAGCTTTAATTGTCGAGTGCTAGTAATAGTTCTCTATATATTTCGTGTTTGTTTTTAATACAGTCAGAGGAGTCTCTTTAGTTAGCCATAGTGCCAGTAGTCCTAGTGTTTGTTTTGAATACAGTCCAGAGACAGGTAGTGCTATTTTCATTGTTTTCTACAAGAAGTGTCTAGTAACCACAGTTTAGTCAACTATCAGCCGCCTTTAGTGAATTAGCTCTCTAGTTAAAAGTTGATTAACTCTCTACAGTAAATTGATTTCTTAGGACGGATTGGATGTGTGACTGCAGTGTACGGACGCAGGAGGAGCTGGCCACTGTTCGCGAACAGCTGAACGTGTTGATGGCCACGGTCAGCCATCTTCAGGCTGATGCCTCGGAGTGTAGCGGCATGGGGAGTCTGGTGCGTCACATGGCACACCCCAGGTGTTACATGCTTCACTCACTGTCCCTGCTGTCGAGACATCTTCGCGGGTACCGAGCGTGGTTGGGCCACCCTCTCCCCAAGGGGAGTGGCGGGTTCAGCGGCGTTCGCTGTGGACGAGGCGGAGGGTCAATGTGAAGGCACCTGAAGGATAGTTTGGAAAATATTTCGAGTAGATTTCCCCACCATGTTATAGTTCTGGGTAGAGATTTTAATTTACCGGATATAGATGGGGAGACTCAGAGGTTCATAACGGGTGGCAGGGACAAAGAATCCAGTGAAATTTTTTTAAGAGCTTTATCTGAAAGTTACCTTGAGCAGTTAAACAGAAAACCGACTCATGGTGATAACATATTAGACCTTCTGTTGGCAAACAGACCCGAACTATTTGAAACAGTTAATGCAGAGCAGGGAATCAGCGATCATAAAGCGGTTACTGCATCGATGATTTCAGCCGTAAATAGAAATATTAAAAAAGGTAGGAAGATTTTTGTGTGTAGCAAAAGTGACAAAAAGCGTATTTCAGAGTACCTGACGGCTCAACACAAAAGTTTTGTCTCAAGTAGAGATAGTGTTGAGGATCAGTGGACAAAGTACAAAACCATCTTTCAACATGCGTTAGATGAGTATGTGCCAAGCAAGATCGTAAGACATGGAAAAGAGCTAACGTGGTATAACAACCGAGTAAGAAAACTGCTGCGGAAGCAAAGGGAACTTTACAGCAAAAATTACGCGAAGCGAAATGTAGTGTGAGGAGGGCTATGCGAGAGGCGTTCAATGAATTCGAAAGTGAAGTTCTGTGTACTGACTTGGCAGAAAATCCTAAGAAATTTTGGTCTTATGTCAAAGCGGTAGGTGGATCAAAACAAAATGTCCAGATACTCTGTGACCAAAATGGTACTGAAACAGAGGATGACGGACTAAATGCCGAAATACTAAATGTCTTTTTCCAAAGCTGTTTCACAGAGGAAGACTGCACTGTAGTTCCTTCTCTAGATTGTCACACAGATGACAAAATGGTAGATATCGAAATAGACGACAGAGGGATAGAGAAACAATTAAAATCGCTCAAAAGAGGAAAGCCCACTGGACCTGAGGGGTTACCAGTTCGATTTTACACGAAGTACGCGAAGGAACTTGCCCCCCTTCTTGCAGCGGTGTACCGTAGGTCTCTAGAAGAGCGTAGCGTTCCAAAGGATTGGAAAAGGGCACAGGTCATCCCCGTTTTCAAGAAGGGGTGTCGATCAGATATGCAGAGCTATAGACCTATATCTCTAACTTCCATCAGAATTTTGGAACACGTATTATGCTCGATTATAATGACTTTTCTGGAGACTAGAAATCTGCTCTGTAGGAATCAGCATGGGTTTCGAAAATGACGATCGTGTGAAACCCAGCTCGCACTATTCGTCCACGAGACTCAGAGGGCCATAGACACGGGTTCACAGGTAGATGCCGTGTTTCTTGACTTCCGCAAGGCGTTCGATACAGTTCCCCACAGTCGTTTAATGAACAAAGTGAGAGCATATGGACTATGAGATCAATTGTGTGATTGGATTGAAGAGTTTCTAGGTAACAGAAGGCAGCATGTCATTCTCATTGGAGAGAAGTGTTCCGAAGTAAGAGTGATTTCAGGTGTGCCTCAGGGGAATGTCGTAGGACCGTTGCTATTCACAATATACATAAATGATCTTGTGGATGACATCGGAAGTTCACTGAGGCTTTTTGCGGATGACACTGTGGTATATCGAGAGGTTGTAACAATGGAAAATTGTACTGAAATGCAGGATGATCTGCAGCGAATGGACGCATGGTGCAGGGAATGACAATTAAATCTCAATGCAGACAAGTGTAATGTGCTGCGAATACATAGAAAGAAAGATCCTTTATCATTTAGCTACAATATAGCAGCTCAGCAACTGGAAGCAGTTAATTCCATAAATTATCTGGGAGTACGCATTAGGAGTGGTTTAAAATGGAATGATCATATAAAGTTGATCGGCGGTAAAGCAGATGCCAGACTGAGATTCATTGGAAGAATCCTAAGGAAATGCAATCCGAAAACAAAGGAAGTAGGTTACAGTATACTTGTTCGTCCACTGCTTGAATACTGCCCAGCTGTGTGGGATCCATACCAGATAGGGTTGATAGTGGAGATAGTGAAGATCGAATGGAGAGCAGCGCACTTCGTTACAGGATCATTTAGTAATCGCGAAAGCGATACGGAGATGATAGATAAACTCCAGTGGAAGACTCTGCAGGAGAGACGCTCAGTAGCTCGGTACGGGCTTCTGTTGAAGTTTCGAGAACATACCTTCACCGAGGAGTCAAGCAGTATATTGCTCCCTCCTACGTATATCTCGCGAAGAGACCATGAGGATAAAATCAGAGCGAGCAAAGCCCACACGGAGGCATGTCGACAATCCTTCTTTCCACGAACAATACGAGACTGGAATATAAAGTACTCAAGGTACCCTCCGCCACACACCGTCACGTGGCGGAGTATGGATGTAGATGTAGATGTAGATTTTCAGACCGCGCATCAAATTCAGATCCACACTTATTCTCAAAGAAACATTCAAGATCCACAGGACCATCCAGAATTTCTTTTTCTCCTCCATTAGTAAAAAGATACGCGTAGATTCCTTCCTGCCGGCTACGGTGGCCGAGCGGTTTTAGGCGCTTCAGTCCAGAACCGCGCGACTGCTACGATCGCGGTTCGAATCCTGCTTCGGGCATGGATGTGTGTGACGTCTTTAGATAGGTTTAGGTAGTTCTAAGTTCTAGGGGACTGATGACCTCAGATGTTAAGTCCCATAGTGCTCAGAACCATATTTGATTCCTTCCCCTGAAATATCAATACCAGCTGCTTCAACTTTCGTAACTTCAGCATATAAAACATCATTACCATTTTCCTTCATAAACAATTTACCAATATCCGCCGCTACACACACAAATTCATCAACAGCTGAAGAGACTAATGCTCACCGCCCTTATTAACCTCCTTAAGAACTTTCGCCGTCACAATATCACCGGGAACATCATCACATTCATCACTATAGTCGTTACCGCAGGTTAGCACCTCGTTAGAATTTTCCATACCATCTAACTCCACCAAATTCAGCAAATTCTGCTCCACCTCAGCTTCCTTTTGGCACACAGCATCTTTAATTGCATTCAGCTGCTCACACTCTTTCGTCTGACATTCATAAACAAATCATTCAGTCCTAAATCGTCTTCATCGCATCTTTCATTATCTTAGTATTACGTGTTTTATGTACGATCTGATCTGAAAATTTACCTATTTGATTCTCATCTTTTACTAATTTCATTTATATATTCTGACGCAGTTTTGCCGATTTATTAACACATTTCACATTTCGGTTTACTAGCGACCAATTCATCACCGGTTTATCTTGCCATCTCCAGACCTGAGATGCGCCGAAATTTAGTTTCCTCATCTCCCACTACGCTGGTTCATTTCGCCAGGTGCCTGTCCGTTAAATCTAAGTTCTTAGTGTCGGCCACTGTCACGAAAGTATCCGTTCCCATTACCCTTTTGAAATTTATCATTGGATGTGTTCCTGTTACTGTTTCCGTTATCAAAACTTCTGTTTACAATCCGTTGATAACTTCCCAGATGTCTCTCATAGTAGTTACTGGGACTGTGAAACGTCCCGTTAGAAAGATTTATGAATGACTGCGCTGATAAACCTCTTATATTATTTGATTTTCAAATAGCTGAGCAGAGCTGAACCTACTCAGACATTTCGCTCATTACCTATTCTGATCAACACTAAACTGACACACAATATTTTTAGCGCAACGCAGTATGACTTTCAATAATCCCTACAAAAGAATGGCCCTGACTAACATTAACCTATACCTTTCACAAATTACTTAATCACAAAAATCTTCGTTACTCGAACTACTGCAATACAGCGAGCGCCACTATTGCCAGCTAAATAAAAGATTCAAACTACTGAAGGCACTAACTACGGATAGGCATAGTTAGCAAATGAAAGATTTTGATAGAGAACAAAAAATTTATATATATATATATATATATATATATATATATATATATATATATATATATATATATATATATATATATATCAGTTCATGACATCCAAACTTACAAATTTACTCTTTGTGATGGACACACGTCCAGATCATCCGCTCTCAAAACTCCGCCATCTCACTCCCCACATCCACCACTGCTGGCGGCTCACCTCCAACTGCGCAACGTTATGCGCTGTTAACAGCCAACCGCCCAACACTACAATAGGAAATTCCAACAATACAAATCAACCATAGACTACACACAGCACAGTCAGTGATTTTCATATAGAGCGCTACATGGCGTTACCAACATAAAAACCTAAACAGCCTACATACAAAGCCTCCATGCTTCCCACAAAAATTTTTACAAATTGTTTTGGGCAGTGTCCAATACAGATGTGAAAATTTTTTTCATAATTACAATAACAAAGAGATCAAATGCACACACTTATTGATACAATGTTGGTCGAAAGCTAAAATTTTCTCACAGTACATAAAGACAGTCCTGATCATTCATCACAGTATTAATTACAATTTTATGCACAAAGTCTGAGCAGTAAAAGAAAAAATGCACACGGAAGTAGTGGATTTCCATGCAGTCTTGAAGAAGTAGTATTGTCCTTCCAACCGGAAGACAGTGCTGACTCTTGACATGCAGACAGGTAATGGGTCACAACAGAGCAAACCCACAGCAGAGTCAGTCGATGCTGACGAATATTGGTAGGTAGGTCATCACAGACCACATCCACTGCAGTCCTGGTGGAGAGTATGGTATTGGTGGGCCACAAGAGGTGCAGACCCATTGCCGTCGTTTTAGAAATAATGGTATTGGTGGGCCATCAAAGATGCAGACCCACTGTAGCCCTTGTAGAGATGGCCAACAGCCATCTGTTGCGACTGTGCAGGTGCACAATCACCATCGAAGAGTCTTGTGGACATGTAGCAAGTCCATAAACCACCACTTGGGCACTCACAAAGTTTTAGGAATTGTCCTTAAAGCCAGCAATGCTGTTAACCAGTCCCTTTCTGAATTATTA
The DNA here is from genome assembly GCF_021461385.2 of Schistocerca piceifrons. Lineage (NCBI taxonomy): Eukaryota > Metazoa > Arthropoda > Insecta > Orthoptera > Acrididae > Schistocerca > Schistocerca piceifrons. The sequence goes on along the minus strand of NC_060149.1, from coordinate 48,394,119 downwards.
ACACGTGCCAACACTAACAGAACTCTTTTTTTCACATATTGTGCATATACTATTACCAACAGAAATGTGTGCAGTGAAATGAATGCTTACAAGTTACTTAATTTCATGAACTGGTGTCAATTACAATTTTTATAACATGAGAATACAATAACAAAGGTACAGAACACATCATTAAAGAACGTAACAATACAGGTAACATTTTTAGTAATACGGGCTTTACAAAAGAATCGAAATAACATATACATCAGTGTTACAGGAATTATGGTGGTGGTGGTTAGTGTTTAACGTCCCGTCGACAACGAGGTCATTATAGACGGAGCGCAACCTCGGGTTAGGGAAGGATTGGGAAGGAAATCGGCCGTGCCCTTTCAAAGGAACCATCCCGGCATTTGCCTGAAACGATTTAGGGAAATCACGGAAAATCTAAATCAGGATGGCAGGAGACGGGATTGAACCGTCGTCCTCCCGAATGCGAGTCCAGTGTGCTAACAACTGCGCCACCTCGCTCGGTACAGGAATTATGACATATGTACATACATAAAAGATCAGAATAACTTTTGAAACATCAACTTCACATGTACGCATTAAAACAAAAGAGAATAAATAATGTATAAACATCTTTACAAAGTAAATAACATAGTATAAATGCAAATTATATGTGACGATAACAGTATTCCTCATCATAGTGAATGTAGCTGAGTATTAGAAAAATTCTACAACATAAGTCTTATCAGACAAACACATAAAGACTGGAAGAACACAAATACACAAGGTACACAGACACATAGTGGAATAACACAAAAGGACAGGACAGGGTTCGTTTTCAGTGTGACATTGGGTACTGCAGTCCAACCCAAAACTTCATTTCATAGATGTTTCCTCTTATTTCACTTTTTTTTTAATACCTTGTCAATGCGTTTCTTCCGATTCATCACAACTCATTCTCTTATATAACCTACCCCTCTTAAACTAACTTAAATCTACTGAGCTCAGATGCTAAACTAAGGGACGAGGCAATGCAGGAGCACAAAACAATTAACACAAACAGCAATGACAAAAAATGTAAATTGGCAGAGCAAGCAGCAATAAACATAAATTATCAAAGCAAATGCAACATTATCACTAATATGAGCCAATGTGCAGCAGAAAGAAAAATAAATCAGTAGTGAAACTAGCTTAAAACAATGTAAAATTCAGTAGAGCTATACCTGGCAAACAACAGCTGCAAATGCTATAATTTATACTTAAACATGACAAAGCTCAAGCAGAAAAAATATTACACTAAAAATAAGAAATATCTAACACCTACATCAGAACTTAACACTAGAGTGATGCATCATGATAAATTACTCTATGAAACAAGTTACCTAGTCATTGAAAAATATTATGTTTGCAATTCTTGTGAAGAGAAATGTCTATTTGTGCTCCCTTTTTTAAGAAAGTAGATCATAAAATTATTGTTTACGGGGTCTGTAGACAGAAAACGTTTCTATTAGTACATCTATTAAATTTTAATTTAAACAATGCTGCAGCGTAACTAGAAACTAGATATTAAACATAATAGGTAAATATAAATACAAAGCAAAGCATTAAACATCATTCACTAGCCATATGGCATTTCATAAGGCAGTAAAAAGTCTCTCAACTAGAAAGACAGTAGTCATAATTAGGTGTATAGACATAAAATAATTCTCATCATTTCATTAGGCATTTCAGTAAATATCAGAAAGTATGAGCTCAAAACTGTAATCATATCTTTCAAGTATGAGTGTCTCTTATTTGAAATGCTTTCTAGAAATAAATGTCAATAGTGAGGTTAATGGGCTCCTTTTTTTTCAGTTAATGGCTTTTTCTCCAGGCGCTGGCACAGCTGGTCGCCCATAACGCATTACATCAAGGTCACTTAGCTTCCTTACCGAAATATTTACAACACCAGTTTGCACTACAGTGACAGTCTCATATAAAAAATTTCACAAGTCGAGAATTTGCGTTTCAAATGTGTAGAAACAAAATCCAATGAATATAACAGTCTCCAAAAAATTTTCGTGGGATTGTAATACATTCACGCATTTACACACATTTCATAACTCTTGAAGTACGATTCCTGGTTTCCAACATCCTTTTTCACAAATCAGCGTCCCTAACCACTACTCATTATTCAAATGGTTCAAATGGTTCTGAGCACTATGGGACTTAACAGCTATGGTCATCAGTCCCCTAGAACTTAGAACTACTTAAACCTAACTAACCTAAGGACAGCACACAACACCCAGTCATCACGAGGCAGAGAAAATCCCTGACCCCGCGGTGAATCGAGCCATGGAACCCGGGCGTGGAAAGCGAGAACGCTACCGCACGACCACGAGCTGCGGACTACTCATTATTCCTTACCTTATTACGCATATACATATTCGTCGACACTCCTTCAATATTTCATCTTAATAAATACGTAGCATAATCAGATTCCTCATATAGCATCAGCTTATTGATCGTAAACTTACCTCAACAGCATAATACACATCGTCATCGTAATAATAACATAAAACTTCAGCCAAATCTCAAAATCGTTGTAGCTTCCTCCAATAATATCAAAACCTAAAAAAAAATTCTCTGCTCATTTCAGTAGTGTCATCTACCTCAAACTTAGTTTAAAAATCATGATCCCATACGAAATACATCATTCAAAGCTCTCATAGTATCACAATGGTTCCGAAAAATATACAAAACACAATGTAATAAGTGTGAAGTAATCCAACTGTGTAATTACGTAAACATCTGTCACTGATGTAGTACAATAAATGTTTGCCTCTCTCAGTTAAATGATCAGATAGCTGTGTAATTTATGTGTTAGAGAAATATGGTACCGATGTGTAAAGTCGTATAAGGAAATACCATATTAGCCAGGGCTCCTTGTGCTTGCTACACACATGGTACACAAAGTAAGCGTGTACCCCCTGAGGATTAATGTAATTATACCCTCAGGTGTTACAGATTACAGCAATGGAATGAAATGTATCACGGAAAACTTTCTTTGTAATTAAAAAATCTTTAAAAATAAATGTTTTAAGTAGAAAATTAATCACTCAAATACGCGCACTGCCGCGCTAAATTGTGCGTCCTGTTGTAACATAATCTCTGTCATTACTTAAGGGTAAAAAATGTGCCAAGTGTCGTAATTATCTTCGTCTGTAACCAAAGTTCTGTGGAAGTCAATGTATTTACCTTGTAATAAACAAGAAGGAAATGCTATGCTTACAGATATCGTAGTTATTACGTACAGTCCCGTGGTCAAGAAAGTACTACACTGTAACCTATTGTTGTGCTACAAAAAAGGCTGTCTCATTGTAGCTATAACACAAAAGTTACTACTAAAACATGTTTTACTATCCAGAAGAATTCAGAAAAACTGTGCAGATATAAAGCAGATACAGCACAAAAGCAACAATGTAGATTGTTTCACACAGTAGTAGTGTCGTGATATAATCGTGTAGCAAATACTAAGTCATCTTTAATGTCACAGAAAGTACTTCAAATAAAGATTGTCTTTTCAAGTAAACCAAAATGTTGCATTAAAGTCTAATTAGTAATATATGTTCTAAGTATGTAAGCCTTAAAGTCGTTACGTAATCGTGCAACTAACAAGCAAGAATGTACACACACAGTAACACTGTGTCCTCTGTTCACTATCACAATGCAGTGGTAATTACTGTCTAAATATGTTCCCTAGGTTATAGACTGGATAGTTAATTTTAAAACATAGTTGCATGATAACAGTTTCTAAGTGTGACAAAGCCTCCTAGTAGCGTGAAGTGAAAAATTTTATGGCAAAGACTAAGTTAAAAAAGCAGATTGTCTCTCAGTAAACGGTTTTACATGTGAAATGTGGTGCAATTTTTTACCCTTCCTAGTACGCAGAGTTTCAATTTCAATGCAATTATCATGTAGTATACGTCGGTAGGGAATGCTAAAATTATTGTCAAGGTTAGCGTCTATGTTTTTTTTCTCTGAGCCAGCCAGCGCACGTGGCTGCCTGCAGTGCGAGCTGTTGTCTGTCTCTTTGTTGGCGTGCGTCATTATTGGGATTAGGAGACCCAACTTCTACAAATTCACCTGGCCGAGAGGGCCCTGCCCTGTTTGAATCTCGCCAATTCTGATGAAATGCAGGTCTGTCGTTATGATTATATCGTATGTCGTCATGTCGGTAATATCTGTAATTTTTTTCTTGTGGGTCACTTGGTGGAGAATTTCTCCATGAGTCATAACTGCGCGGTGGACCGTTGCGTCTGAAGTTATTCTGTCTCCCTTGATAATAATTATTTTGGTTCCCATATTGTCTGTTACTCTGAGTGTCTCTGTCATATTCATTACTATGGAAGTGCGATTTTTCTCTGTAATTATTTTTACTTTGCCAACGGTTGTCATACGTGTGATGTCTGCTTTGGTCACGATTTCCTTTGTAAGAATAGCCTTGTCGTGTCCATCTATTGCTTCTGTCGTCATGGAATTGTGACGGATGTGACCTGTAATGATTGTTTTCCTGTTTTCGCATCCCGCCACTGACTGTGTCAATTTCTAATTCTTGTAAGAGTCGCTGAAAAGCTTCAATGTCGTCTTTGCAACGTCCTGCCAAAATAATATGTCGTAAATGTTCAGGCAATTTGATTAAGCAAATGCGGATGAGTTCAGACGGGCTGTATGGATTGGACAGGTACTGATTCTTGTGCAACATGTCTTCAAAATGTTTCAGAAGACTGGAAAATTCAGATTGTCCGAAATGCTTTATCATTATGATGCTAAGTTTTACTCGGTCTTGTGTAGCTTGAGACCAATATGCTGAGAGGAAGGCATGATAAAATTCTCCTTCACTATGACAATCGTGAATGACCGATCGCATTCTTACAGCTGGTTCATTCTCTAAATAGGCACAATTAAATTCTAATCTGTGCTCTAATGACCAGTTGGGAGGAAAACAATGAGAGAATTGATGAAGCCACGCTTGTGGATGAATGTCGTTGCCGGAATTCTTAAATGTTTTGAATTTACGTGTAGTAATACACAGCTTATAGTCAAAATCATCATGTCGGTGAGTCGCATGTCGGTCATTGTTACGTCGTTTCGGCGGTTCCATCTCAAAATTTGGTGTACCTTGCCAATTTCTTTCATAGTTTCCGAAGTTAAAGTAACTTCTGGCGTGCCACAGGGGAGTGTTATGGGACCATTGCTTTTCACAATATATATAAATGACTTAGTAGATAGTGTTGGAAGTTCCATGCGGCTTTTCGCGGATGATGCTGTAGTATACAGAGAAGTTGCAGCATTAGAAAATTGTAGCGAAATGCAGGAAGATCTGCAGCGGATAGGCACTTGGTGCAGGGAGTGGCAACTGACCCTTAACATTGACAAATGTAATGTATTGCGAATACATAGAAAGAAGGATCCTTTATTGTATGATTATATGATAGCGGAACATACACTGGTAGCAGTTACGTCTGTAAAATATCTGGGAGTATGCGTGCGGAACGATTTGAAGTGGAATGATCATATAAAATTAATTGTTGGTAAGGCGGGTACCAGGTTGAGATTCATTGGGAGAGTGCTTAGAAAATGTAGTCCATCAACAAAGGAGGTGGCTTACAAAACACTCGTTCGACCTATACTTGAGTATTGCTCATCAGTGTGGGATCCGTACCAGGTCGGGTTGACGGAAGAGATAGAGAAGATCCAAAGAAGAGCGGCGCGTTTCGTTACCGGGTTATTTGGTAACCGTGATAGCGTTACGGAGATGTTTAATAAACTCAAGTGGCAGACTCTGCAAGAGAGGCGCTCTGCATCGCGGTGTAACTTGCTCGCCAGGTTTCGAGAGGGTGCGTTTCTGGATGAGGTATCGAATATATTGCTTACCCCTACTTATACCTCCTGAGGAGATCACGAATGTAAAATTAGAGAGATTAGAGCGCGCACGGAGGCTTTCAGACAGTCGTTCTTCCCGCGAACCATACGCGACTGGAACAGGAAAGGGAGGTAATGACAGTGGCACGTAAAGTGCCCTCCGCCACACACCGTTGGGTGGCTTGCGGAGTATCAATGTAGATGTAGATGTAGATGAAGTGCCCTGTGTTATTATTTAGTGGCTGTTCCGTATTTCTATGTCCCTCTTCCGGTATTGGAGCGCAAGTGTCCTCTGAAATATGTAATTCTTGTATTATCTGTGTCAACTGATCTTGTACTTCGCGGATTTCTCTTTGGTGTTGCGTATTAATTTGATTCTGATTTTGTTTGAATTTACTAACTTGTTCGTACTCTTCTGTGTCATTAAAGGCTACAGGTCTTGTGTCATTCAGATTATCATCTACCTTCGTAAATAAATTATTTAGCCGGTCCGAAAGTTCGACTACTTTCTCTGATAATGAACTAATTTCCTCCAGGTGTCTTTCTGAACTAATTTTCAGGGTATCTACTGTGTCCTTTAAGTTTTTCTGAGTTTTTGCAAGTAGCGTAACCGAATCGGAAAATGCAACTGAGTCAATTTTAGCCCGCAAGGTCTCGTGATTTTCATGAACAATAGTTAGCAGTTCTTTTATGGCTGCTTCGTGATTCTGTAATGCAGTTTCATTCCGCGAAAAAATAGGTTGAAAATGCTCACAAATTTGTGTTTTTACGTCATTACAGACTTTTTGACATTTTAAGTAACTCAGCAGTTAAATCTTCACGTGTTTGTTCAAGCGTGGTCTAATGTTTGAAGATTTTGTTCCATTGTGGTTAACTTTGGAAGCTTTTGCTGTGTTTGTCTCTGATTTTGTTCCATCGTGTCTAACTTTCGATGATTTTGTTCCATTGTGTCTAACTTTTGAAGCTTTTGCCCCATTTGTTGTATTAATAGTAATAACAATGCACTGGTGTCTGAAACATGTTCCTCAGTGCTTTTCGGCAGTGAATTTGCGCCGGCAACATTCACATTTTGACAAGCAGAGAATGTGTCTTGACTTATTTGAGAAAACGGTGAGGACTCAAAACCTGAAACTACAGTATAGGCGAGATTGTGTCCAGTCATTTCGGATTCCTGAGGAGAGCTGTTGCCGACCAATCGATCGATAATGCTTTGCTGTTCACTAACTGTTTCACTGTCTACACAATTATTTGCCGCCCGCTCTATTTCCATAAGCACAATTACCAAATTACTACTTTTAACATTAGTTAATTCATTACACGGTGGCGCTAACACACTGCTTTCGTCTTCACTGTCATTTCTCAGTTTACTTTGGAGCCTAGTATTATGTTTTTCACACGACATGATTGTCACAATATTTCACACGATAACACAGAAAAGCAAAATTAGAAGAGCAAAATAAGAAAACATATTAACATAGCATTGAAAATAATATCTCGTTCATTGCAGGCGCAGCTGCGAAATACTTGGTGCAAATCCACATGCATGCCACAACTGTTTTACTGTAAAACAACGAGAAACTACAACGACAAAGGAAATTCTCTCTATAATTACGCGCTAGCAATAAACAATAGCAACACTAATTACAGAAACTACAGGAAAAAAATCAGAAGATTCCAGTGAGGTATCCTCGGCTAAGGGTCGACATATGAAACGTCCCCTTAGAAAAATTTATGAATGACTGTGCTGATAAACCTCTTACATTATTTGATTTTCAAACAGCTGAGCAGAGCTGAACGTACTCAGACATTTCGCTCTTTACCTATTCTGATCAACACTAATTTGACACACAATATTTCTAGCGCGACGCAATATGACTTTCAATAATCCCTGCAAAAGAATGGCCCTGACTAACATTAACCTATACCTTTCACAAATCACTTACCTCACAAAAACCTTCGTTACTCGAACTACTGCAATACAGCGAGCGCCACTACTGCGAGCTAAATAAAAGATTCAAACAACTGAAGGCACTAACTACTGATAGGCATAGCTAGCAAATGAAAGATTTTGATACAGAACAAAATATGTATTTACCTTAATAGTTTTCAAAAGTCATTATATATATATATATATATATATATATATATATATATATATATATATATATCCCGTATGGGGTTGTTGGTACCCCCATCGGGCGCCTCCCCGGGTGGCGGATAGGGGAAAGCTTCCTAGATATAGGTGGTACTGGGGAAATTAAATACCCAGGGCGGACCAAAAACCAATAAACCCAGTGGTGTCTGTTCAGCATCTGGCGGCCAGTGGTCAGCGTCTGTTCCTCTAGTTGAGGCGGCTGAACAAAGTCTTCTCGAACTCAAAAATCGAGTCGTATACCTGTGGTCTCAACAGAGATCACCACAAAAACTAAAATTCAACTTGAACGCATGATGGAAAAGACGACCACAGAGTCACTACCACAGGCACCAGTCGACAGACTGGATTCACCTGATCATCGGATTCTGGGGGATCAGGGACACCATGCGGAGAAGAATCGGAGCTTCTCCATAACTCGTCACACTCTCAAAACGAAACGTAAAAATTTTATTGGTACAATTAATATGAACACCCTCACTGAAACAGGCAAATTAAAGCAATTCACCAAAGCAATGGGAAAATTTAACCTGAAAATCACTGCACTGCAAGAGACAAGATTCACAGATGAAGGACACTTTAACACAGAGAATTACAGGATCTACAAGGGCAAACCTGCCATAAAAGTAAGAGACAAACTACCACTTTTCGGAACAGGATTCGCCGTACACACTTCCGTACTCGACTCAGTTACTGACTTCACGTCTCCCAATGAAAGAGTCTCCCTGTTATCAGTAAAATCAGCTAATAAAGCATACACTCTGATCAATGCGCACCCCTCCACAAATCACCACAATAAAATCTACCCTGAAACAGTGGATAATTTCTGGGAAACACTAGAAGAAACAACAAATAAGGTACCTAGGCACCATGTGAAAATCTTAGTAGGCGATTTTAATGCACAATTAGGGAAGGAAAGAAAATTCAGTGATACCACTGGACCCCACACCAAACACAAAAGTACCAACAAGAATGGCGAAAAACTAATCGACTTCTGCAGAAACTTTGGACTTAAAATAATGAGTACCCAGTTTCAAAAACCTGCACATAAATTAACCACATGGAGATCACCCAGTCTTAGACGGGGTCAATACCAAATAGACCATGTCGCAATTTCCAAAGAAAACATAAAAGAAATTCAAAACATCGGAACCCGCAATGGTGTCTTTGAATCAGATCATCATCTTCTCCAAATAAAAACAAAATTCCAACTCAACAGAATGCTAAAAAGGCCACCCAAAAGTACCAAACCAGATCCGGAATATCTGCAACTGAACAATGAAAAAATAATCATACAAATTAATCAGGAAAAATCAACAGACTGGAAGAAACTAACAGAGAAAATTCAGGAAGCCCTCAAATTAGGACAACACCCTCGAAACAGGCAACATCGCTGGTGGAATGCAACCTGTGATGAGGCAGTTGACATCCGAATAACTGCATGTAAAAAATTTAGCAGTCACAAAACTGAAGAAAACTGGGAGAACTTTCTTAAAACCCAAAAACAGACCTCAAAATAATTAGAAAAGAAAAACGGGGACAAGACAACAACAGACTCTCTGAAATCCAGCAGGATTTCATCAAAAATAATACAAGAAATTTTTATAAGACTTTCAGAGAAAACTTACAGGGATACCAAGCGCCTAGCTTGTGCTTCAAGAAACCCGATGGCTCTTTGGAAACCAACACGAAAAATAACTGCAAAATTTTAGCCCAATATTTCAGTTCCCTCCTCAACTGCGAACCACCCCAAGAAAAAATTGTCTTCTCTTCTCCAGTATTCACACACCCAGACTCACATGCCCCGGATCTTGAAGAAATTATGGAGATAGTCAAGCAGTTGAAAAATAACAAAGCACCAGGAGAAGATGGGATCATTGCTGAGTTCTGGAAACTATACGATCCTATACTTATGCAGAAATTACACCGTATAATATCAGACCTACGGGTAACGGAGCAGATACCAGAGGACTGGAAATGCGCTCTAATTCACCCGCTACACAAAAAGGGTGACAAGACAGACATGAACAATTACAGAGGAATTTCCCTGCTCCCAGTCACTTACATAATCCTTTCCAAAGCGCTTTTAAACAGGATAGAATCCCAAGCAGATACACTAATTGGTGAATACCAGGCCGGATTCAGAAAAGGACGGTCATGTGCGGAACAGATCTGGTGTTTAAAGACAATATTACAAATGAGGAAATGCAGAAACACAGTAGTTACATTCGTCGACTTCAGGAAAGCATATGATTGAGTGGACCGTGGAACCCTGTTTAAAATCATGGAAAAATATGGGATCTACAGAAAGACACGAAAAATTACAGAACAGACTCTTACAGGAACAACGGCCAAAGTGAAATTCATGGGCGAAGTATCAGAACCCTTCGAAATCAAATCTGGAATCCGACAGGGGGACGGACTATCCCCAATCCTTTTCAATATTGTTCTAGAAAAGATATCAGGGAATGGGAACTTCACGTAAAGGGTATCCAAATTGGTATCAAGAAAGAGAACCGAATTAAAGTCAAGTGCCTTGCTTTCGCTGACGATATTGCAATTATCACCAATAACAGAACAGAAGCGATTCACGCAGTGGAAAAACTACATGAAATTTCACAAAAAACCGGACTACAGATATCTTATGAAAAAACCCAATATATGGAAAGGCAGCCAGAAAATAAATCCCCTTTAATAACAAAATATGGTAAAATTGCACAAGTCTGCCATTTTAAATACGTCGGTGAAACTATACAGTCCTCAGGATTAAACCGAATTGCCAACGAACAAAGAATCACCAAGCTCCAGAAAGCCTACAAGCTAACATGGATGCTTTACAACAAGAAGTGCATTTCGACAGACGCAAAATAAAGGCACTATACAACAGTGATTCTTCCAGAAGCAATCTATGCAGGTGAAACAATGGTGTTTGATGGTCATTCTAAAATTAAGGAAATAGAAAAGCAGGAAAGAAAAATTCTCAGGAAGATTTACGGTCCAATCAACAAATATGGCATTTGGATGAAGAGACCACAAAACGAGCTCTATAGAAAGATCAACATAGTAACAGATGAAATCAGAAAGAGCCGAGCCAAATTTTTTACACACATCTACAGGATGGAAGACTCCAGAACAGCAAAGAAATTATTCAATATTATAACAAGGAGTAAATGTAGCACGGAATGGCTGAAAGAAGTCCAGAGGGATCTACAGCAGATCAACATAAAAAATCTCGAAGATCGCAGCGAGTGCCGGCATAAATTCACAAGTGTGAAGTTTTGGGAAAGAACATCGCGTCAGCCTGGTAAAAAATGGACAGAGGAACGGAAGAAGGAGCATTCTGAGAGGATGAGGAGGTTTTGGGAAGCAAAGAAGAAAAACATCCGAAGATGAAATTATGAATTCAAGATCAATAGCTCTCCTAAAGGGGGACAATCGTTATAATATATATATATATATATATATATATATATATATATATATATATATATATATATAGGGTGAGTATGGTGAGTCACCTTACATTACCGCTGGATATATTTCGTAAACCACATCAAATACTGACGAATCGATTCCACAGACCGAACGTGAGGAGAGGGGCTAGTGTAATTAGTTAATACAAACCATACAAAAATGCACGGAAGTATGTTTTTTAACACAAACCTACGTTTTTTTAAATGGAACCCCGTTAGTTTTGTTAGCACATCTGAATATATAAACAAATACGCAATCAGTGCCGTTTGTTGCATTGTAAAATGTTAATTACAACCGGAGATATTGTAACCTAAAGTTGACGCTTGGGTACCACTCCTCCGATGTTCGATCGTGTGTATCGGAGAGCTCCGAATTACGTAGGGATCCAAAGGGAACGGTGATGGACCTTAGGTACAGAAGAGACTGGAACAGCACAATACGTCCACATGCTAACACCTTTTTATTGGTCTTTTTCACTGACGCACATGTACATTACCATGAGGGGTGAGGTACACGTACGCACGTGGTTTCCGTTTTCAATTACGGAGTGGAACAGAGTGTGTCCCGACATGTCAGGCCAATAGATGTTCAATGTGGTGGCCATCATTTGCAGCACACAATTGCAATCTCTGGCGTAATGAATGGCGTACACGCCGCAGTACATCTGGTGTAATGTCGCTGCAGGCTGCCACAATACGTTGTTTCATATCCTCTGGGGTTGTAGGCACATCACGGTACACATTCTCCTTTAACGTACCCCATAGAAAGAAGTCCAGAGGTGTAAGATCAGGAGAACGGGCTGGCCAATTTATGCGTCCTCCACGTCCTAAAACCATCAACATGATTTTTACTATTACGAATGAATGATTAACTGTCATTTGCGCTAGATCTACAGTAAAGTAAAGTTTTAACGTTGAACGGAATTACCTTTTTAGTAACGGATTAACGATAAGCGAAGTTAACTTTGTGACTAACGTTGCGGTACACAGATATTTTACAGAACCGCATCACCCCTAGCCTATGGGATAAATACATGCTGGAATGTACGACGTTAATGCGGGATGGCAGCAGGCCGTATTATTCGTTTCGGACCTCTTGATAAGTATGGAAGTATGATTACACATGTCAATCACATCGCGATTACGGGCAGCAAGGGGTTCACGCCTGAGCCTCAGGACGTGCGCTAGCAGCGCATGTCGGGTGTTTCAAGCGTCAACTTCGCGTCTTAATATCTCGGGATGTAATGGGAATATTGCGATGCAATCAACGCCATTGTGTATGTGCTTTGTCATGCTATGGATTGCTGAAGAAAAAATATAGGAGGTCCATTTCCAAATATGTACATTCATGGGCCCCAGCTCTACATTGATACCGGTGAAAGTCGTTTTTCAATAGCTGTTATTGTTCCAGAGATATTTTGGGTGGACATTATAGCTGGGACTCCCTATATATATATATATATATATATATATATATACACTCCTGGAAATTGAAATAAGAACACCGTGAATTCATTGTCCCAGGAAGGGGAAACTTTATCGACACATTCCTGGGGTCAGATACATCACATGATCACACTGACAGAACCACAGGCACATAGACACAGGCAACAGAGCATGCACAATGGCGGCACTAGTACAGTGTATATCCACCTTTGGCAGCAATGCAGGCTGCTATTCTCCCATGGAGACGATCGTAGAGATGCTGGATGTAGTCCTGTGGAATGGCTTGCCATGCCATTTCCACCTGGCGCCTCAGTTGGACCAGCGTTCGTGCTGGACGTGCAGACCGCGTGAGACGACGCTTCATCCAGTCCCAAACATGCTCAATGGGGGACAGATCCGGAGATCTTGCTGGCCAGGGTAGTTGACTTACATCTTCTAGAGCACGTTGGGTGGCACGGGATACATGCGGACGTGCATTGTCCTGTTGGAACAGCAAGTTCCCTTGCCGGTCTAGGAATGGTAGAACGATGGGTTCGATGACGGTTTGGATGTACCGTGCACTATTCAGTGTCCCCTCGACGATCACCAGTGGTGTACGGCCAGTGTAGGAGATCGCTCCCCACACCATGATGCCGGGTGTTGGCCCTGTGTGCCTCGGTCGTATGCAGTCCTGATTGTGGCGCTCACCTGCACGGCGCCAAACACGCATACGACCATCATTGGCACCAAGGCAGAAGCGACTCTCATCGCTGAAGACGACACGTCTCCATTCGTCCCTCCATTCACGCCTGTCGCGACACCACTGGAGGCGGGCTGCACGATGTTGGGGCGTGAGCGGAAGACGGCCTAACGGTGTGCGGGACCGTAGCCCAGCTTCATGGAGACGGTTGCGAATGGTCCTCGCCGATACCCCAGGAGCAACAGTGTCCCTAATTTGCTGGGAAGTGGCGGTGCGGTCCCCTACGGCACTGCGTAGGATCCTACGGTCTTGGCGTGCATCCGTGCGTCGCTGCGGTCCGGTCCCAGGTCGATGGGCACGTGCACCTTCCGCCAACCACTGGCGACAACATCGATGTACTGTGGAGACCTCACGCCCCACGTGTTGAGCAATTCGGCGGTACGTCCACCCGGCCTCCCGCATGCCCACTATACGCCCTCGCTCAAAGTCCGTCAACTGCACATACGGTTCACGTCCACGCTGTCGCGGCATGCTACCAGTGTTAAAGGCTCCGATGGAGCTCCGTATGCCACGGCAAACTGGCTGACACTGACGGCGGCGGTGCACAAATGCTGCGCAGCTAGCGCCATTCGACGGCCAATACCGCGGTTCCCGGTGTGTCCGCTGTGCCTTGCGTGTGATCATTGCTTGTACAGCCCTCTCGCAGTGTCCGGAGCAAGTATGGTGGGTCTGACACACCGGTGTCAATGTGTTCTTTTTTCCATTTCCAGGAGTGTATATCAGTTCATGACATCCAGTCTTATAAATTTAGTCTTTGTGATGGACACACGTCCAAATCATCCGCTCTCAAATCTCCGCCATCTCACTCCCCACATCCACCACTGCTGGCGGCTCACCTCCAACTGCGCAACGCTGTGCGCTGTTAACAGTCAACTGCCTAACACTACAATAGCAAATTCCATCAATGCAAACCAGCCACAGATTACACACAGCACAGTCAGTGATTTTCATATAGAGCGCTACATGGCGTTACCAACATAAAAACCTAAACAGCCTACTTACAACTGTAGATATCATTTGAACTCTGAAAAATATTTGTCTTCTTACTTTGCGGTTTAAATGTCAACGCCCGTTCTATTTTTTATACAAAGTCCTAAAATTCGTCTGTAGAGTTGCTAGTACTGTGCACTAGATCCCACTGCAAATTTTCTGGTAACCGTCTTTTCAATGTCGTAATTTCAGTAAGCACTACCAATGGACGTTTCACATGCATGAATCTTCCAAGTTCACGTTTACAAAATTCTCGCATTGGCCCGTCCCCGTATTTAAATGTTGGGCCATTCAGAAGCTCATTTAGGAGTCGCGTTTGCTTCGCTTCACTCCAGAACTTGTTCAGGAAACTGCTTTCAAAATTTTGTAGGTAGTGAACGTATCACTGTGTATATTGGCCCACGATTGCGGCTCGCCTTCCAAATGTCTTTTCCGGAATTTTGTCTTCGCCACTGCGTCCACTGCTGCTACGAATTACTGGAATGTGCCATTTCACCTTGAAATGTCAATTTTGTGTTTATATTCTGTATTATCCTACGTTCTAGGCCTTATGGTAATTTCAGATACCTCAGAGTAGAGGGCCACTGGGCATCATGTCCTAAAACGCCTCCTCGACATGTAACAGCACTTTCTTATCGACATCAGCGTCTCCTTATCTTCAAGATCATGACATCTTCGCCTCTGTGGTTCGTCAGTTTAGCTGCCGAAGGGGTGGCCTAGCGTTAACTGTGGTACCTATAGCCTCATCGCTCTGCCGCCATGTTGGATGACTTTTTTGGACAAGGTTTACTATCCTTGATTTGTTCCTCAAGACTCCCTGTACAACTATTTAAAGATTTTCGCAACATTTCTGGACACCTTGTATACACGAACGAGTAGTTAGCAGAGAAAATCGTGTGCATGATGCACATAATAACATACAATTCTCAAGCAAATATAGTGTTTAGTCATACACATGCATACATACGCATACACACTACTATGACAAACACTTCATCCATCTATTCCACACACTCTCTCTCTCTCTCTCTCACACACACACACACACACACACACAGAGCCGTGCGTTGCTCATGTTCGTGTCATTCTTATTTCACACCCTGTTTTTACGGTACTGCCGCCTCGTTACGTTAATTTTCAGTTACTGGTGGCACTGAGTTGCTGCCTTGCCTGCCCGTGAGCGGCAGCAGCAGCGCTTATCGACATAGGCCCTGCCATATTATCTTTGGGACTGCTGTTACTTCCTGGTCGTCGTGTGTCTCCAAGGAGTTGGAACGTGCCAGGAATTAGTTCGGACCTGGCAGTGTTTGAGTTGGCACGCGGGACAAGTTCAGTCGGGGCGCGGGAGCAGTGAGGTCCGGACATCCATCACTCGCCCGACGGTTGCCGACACACATGATTGGAGTAGGGACGACTTTGGATGGTCGTCGGCCGATCGTCTTGGTGGACGACGTGTATTTGGCCGGCGATCCCTTATGGGTTGGCTGTGTGTGCCGACTCGTGATTCGTCGCTGTTATTGTAGTCACTGCCGTTAGCAATGTCTAATTCTTCGTGCAAGTGTTCGTGAAACTGCGTGTAGTTTGTGTGATTTGACTGACAAGTTATTTTGAATGTTGTCGGCGTACTGGCTCTGAGGAGTCCCCATAGCTACGAGGTCCATGGCTCACCGACTCTGGACACGAAAGTTGAGTTTTGATTTCACCTACCAGCAAGTCAAGACTGTTCGTTCACATTGTGTCGTTTGGAGATCGTTGTTGGCTGTTGGGATAATCCCGTGAGTAACAACGTGGTTTTCAAGTTGCAAAATTCTAGTTTCACTGTATTCAGTTATTTAAATTGAAGTGTACCAGCGGAATCTTCGGCCTTGTAGCCGTTAACGTTCCGGTTAACTGCCCTGGCCGTTGTAAATTTCAGGTAGTTTGGTTTCCTCATCGTATTGTTGATGTCCAGCACGGTGTGTAGTTTGTACAGCTCCGTGTATGATTGGTTGTGGGCGCCAATATCTTCTACGTTGTTCCGTTCAACTCACTGTTGTGCCCTGGTCGGGTGAAGTGGAAGTTATGTTGTCGGTGGGTCCGCTGTCTGTCGGTCGGTTGGGTTGTCGTCGGATCGGGATTGGTTGGCCCGATTGCCTGTCTCATCTAGGCGAGCGTTTGTGTGCCTACCCTCGAACATCTGTGCTTCCTTGTGTGAACTGCCCTATTTTTTTTAAATTTCTTCTTGTTGTTGGTACCCGTATGGCTTCTAGCCGGTTTTGTGTTTTAAATTAGTTGTTTTACTCTTCAGGCCTTCAGCCTAGTTTAAAGTACTGTTTCACGTAAGCCCTTCGGTATTTAAAATTTTTTTTTAAATTTTTAAGTCTTTGGACTTAAGCCGATTTGAATTTAACTTGTTTACTTCAACCTACCGAGTTTTTAAGTCTTCGGCGTTCAGCTGGTTTGAGTTCCAGTTGTTTGTTCTTAAGGCCTTCAGCCTAAATTAAAGATCTTTTTCATGTAAGGACTTTGGTATTCAAACGAAATTTAATGTTTTGGAGTTTTAAGTGTTCGGCCTTCAGCCGATTTGAATTTAACTTGTTTGCTTTAGCTTAACTAAAGAACTGTTTTAAGATAGGCTTGCCTTTTAAATTTCTGATTATTCCCGCGTTTTAAGTTATTGGCCTTCAGTAGCTTTTAAATTAAAGTGGCTTTCAGCCGCTATTTAAGTCTCAAAGATTAAAGCTGTATGTTTAAAAAAAATTTTGAGCTTTTGTATTGTTTGATCAAATAATAAAGCTGTATGTTCGAGTGTAACTGGCAGCCCCTTATTTTGGCCCCTTTTCACAATTTATTCTATCTGTCCCGTCCTGCGGGTTAAGCAGGGCGTTTCACACACATACACGCACATGCACGCATGCACACTCACTTAAAATCACTCAAGTGAATAGTGTCACAATCCCCATCCACACTGATGAAGCGTTTGTCGTCAAGGCAAGAGAGACCGACTATCAGTCGTTGTGAAATACCCACTTCATAGAGCGGCGGCCAAAAGATTTCCTGTAGCACCGGATGACGAAATTCATCATCACTGAAAAGACATTCCTTTTTGTCTTCGATTTCGAGAGTCTCTGAGGCCACATAATGCACACCTGTAGACTTTGTTAGTAGGCTGTTTAGGTTTTTTATTGGTAACGCCACCTCTGTATGAAATTCACTGGCTGTGCTGTGTGCAGTCTGTGGCTGCTTTGCATTGTTGTAATATTCGCCATTGTAGTGTTGGGCAGCTGGGCTGTTAACAGCGCGTAGCGTTGCGCAGTTGGAGGTGAGCCGCCAGCAGTGGTGGATGTGGGGAGAGAGATGGCGGAGTTTTGTAATTTCTCATGAACTGCTATATATATTATGACTATTAAGGTAAATACATTGTTTGTTCTCTATTAATATCTTTCATTTGCTAACTATCCCTATCAGTAGTTAGTGCCTTCTGTAGTTCGAATCTTTTATTTAGCTGACAGTAGTGGTGCTCGCTGTATTTCAGTAGTTCGAGTAACCAAGATTTTTGTGAGGTAAGTGATTTGTGAAACGTATAGGTTAATGTTAGTCAGGGCCATCCTTTTGTAGGGATTATTGAAAGTCAGATTGCGTTGCGCTAACAAAATATTGTGTGTCAGTTTAAGCACAGTCCTGTATAAATTGTTCAAAGGGGACGTTTCAACTTAGCTCATCTTTGTGTGGCACATACATGTATAGTCGTGCTCAAAAGTATCCGAACGACCTGAACTGCATTTCGCCTGATTCGCATGCAACCGGCATAACGCGGCTGTCTAGCAGGTCCTCTAATCGCTCCTTGGTACAGTCGTTTGACTATTGAAAATGGTTCCAATATGTCACCTCTAGAAAACACTGCTCTGTATCGCAGTAACCCAAGATGTAAAGTAATACCGCGATGCTACAAATATCAGGGAACACCTTATCACAGATAAGACTGTCCTTAAGGCTTGTAAGCTCACATATATTACAATAAATGACATACCTGAAATGTTAGTCCGCATCTCGTGGTCGTGCGGTAGCGTTCTCGCTTCCCACGCCCGGGTTTCCGGGTTCGATTCCCGGCGGGGTCAGGGATTTTCTCTGCCTCGTGATGACTGGGTGTTGTGTGCTGTCCTTAGGTTAGTTAGGTTTAAGTAGTTCTAAGTTCTAGGGACTGATGACCATAGGTGTTAAGTCCCATAGTGCTCAGAGCCATTTGAACCATTTTTTGAAATGTTACAACTCTCATTATTACGTCAGATAGGTAATGCACGTAGTAAGTTCGTCGCATTCATGATTTCCTCTTCAAAGTAACATACAGTACATATCACTTAACACAAAATGACATTAAAAATTTAAGTTATCCACAAGCAGCTACTTGAGAATATGTATGAACTGCAAATGACACGACGAACCGTCTCGTTCTGCATATGGATTAAAACCCAGGTCAGGCTGACTAAGCAAAGATTTCGTGACTGACGCAAACTAACAGTCATTCCTGATTAGGCATACAGAGAGTGATATACCTCGATTTTAGACAGTATCAGTTAGTAAATATCACCTTTAAATTACATAACGCAAACGTATTTAATGGACGCATATTCCTACCCCCGTTAAAGAACTACGAGAGATGTTAAAGATTGCATCTTAACAAGTAACTTACTTGAAAGGCCATGAGGCAAAGCTATGTGTAAGACAGTGATTCGAACCCAGAACCTAATCGGATTGATATCGAAGCGCTACCAACTGTGACATATCGGATTTTCTCGGCAGTAGCTAGTTGTTTTAACTGAAATTACGAGACGAAACATTGATTTTTTTCCTTCCAGGACTCCAACCCAGCACCTATCGCTGTTATATTATAGAATAAACGAACGTTAAATTTGGGTTTGTTGCACCAGCAGCGACATGTGAGCATGTTTTAAATAGAAATAATATGACGAAGAGTTCAGTGCTCACTGGGAATAGAGCCCCACACATATCGTTGTTGACTACACACAAAGAGACGTCAGCTACCGAATTTTTCTCCACCAGCAGCTTGGAATAACATCTTGAACTTACAGTGATCTCGCAAATAGTTCTGTGTCCCACTGGGAGACAAAAACGTCAGATATCGTTAGTGTTGACAATGAATGAAAAAACATTAAAAATCAAAATTATTAGCCAACAGCAGATAGGTGTTCTCATGCTAGAGCTTGATAATACATAATGAAATCTTTAGTGCCGGGCCAGGATTCGAACCCATTCACGCGTAATATGTGGAGATGTTGTGGAATCTGCAGTTTTGAACAAACAACAAATTGTAGCCGAGCTGCATTGTCACGAAGGGATCAAATTCCGCGTTAAGGACGGTCTGAGTTGCATTCTCAGTTCAGAACCAATATTATCGACATACAGAAGCTCAGATAGAAGATGGAATAAGTGTCCTGTAACCCTAAATAGCGTTTGTTTCGTCACTAGAAAAAAATAACTAATATAAGAAAGGTAACTGGTGACAGAGTTTCTACATGTCGCCACTCCAGACTTTATTGTGGTTCAACCTGACGTCTACTTGGCAGAGGAAGAATATCATCCTTAATGTGAATTTCAGACCACACTGCCATTATATCTTATTCACCTGGTGTAGCCAGAAGAGAATGGAATCTTTCTCTCCCTATCTAAAATCATTGACAGTAGTGGGAATCGAACCCAGACCACAGGTATAGTAACCTATCATCAGTCCAAAAGACCACCAATTCCTCTTTTCTTGGCCTCATTTTCCTATCATAACACCGTTGCGCCACACTGGATGAGAATTCTGACGCACAGGTTCTCTGTAGTAAATTGCAGCCTGTTTAGTAAATTCACTTATTTGGTTGACCGAATCACCATGAACTAGCTGCCTCGGTTACCCAGTGCATACATTCGACTCTATTTTGTAATAACCGAAATAAAATCACGTAACTGCCACCTACACAGAACTGCCAACTCTGTAGGATGCAGAAATTTAAATATGAAGTGTTCCTTTCCACTTGAGCTATTCTATTGCACTATCTGTTTGTAAAAAACGTCGTGCAGCGCAAAAGAAAAGCTGTAACTGTTTCTCTCAGAAGTCTAGACCCGGCCATTTGCATCTCACAGCGCTGTGGTATGAAGTAGTTCTGGAGGTTCAAAATGGTTCAAATGGCTCTGAGCACTATGGGACTTATCAGCTATGGTCATCAGTCCCCTAGAACTGATAACTGCTTAAACCTAACTAACCTAAGGACATCACACGACACCCAGTCATCACGAGGCAGAGAAAATCCCTGACCCCGCCGGGAATCGAACCCGGGAACTCGGGCGCGGGAAGCGAGAACGCTACCGCACGACCACGAACTGCGGACAGTCCTGGAAGAATTGTTGTTCAGCTCTGGAGCTGTTGTAGCTCTGTGTCAACTAGTAGTGTAATCGTAAGTGTCGTGAACCATCGATAAGACGTCGCGAGATCGAATATAGTTATTGCTAAATTTTTTTAAAACTCAATTCTGCTGTCTGCTGAAGTTCCCAATCTAATGGAACTTTGAACATAATTCCCTTCACTTCTCAACCCAAAATTCTCGCATGTGGAAAAAAGGGCTAACTTCTGTGACATTTTGTTCTTTTCAGGTGTAATACACAGCCAGGGAGCAGATGCATCTCGAAGCTTTTGTATTATGTATGGGGAGAGCGCATCGTGCCAAAATACGCCTGAAAAGTATTTTCTACATTAGCTATCGTGTAGTAGTGGCATTTTATTCTTCTTCAAACATTTTTACAGCTTTAACTCAGAACAAGTTTTCTACGTGCGAGTAATCAATAAACCGCATGTGCATCGTCAGACTGCCATATATAACATCAGAGGATTCGCATATGTCGTTGATGATTAATTTCGCTCTCATGTTTACTTTTGTTTCAACAACTCTAAAAGAAACCATCTGCGAAAATTGTACACTGTAGTATAAGAAATGAAATAAAACTACCCACGATAACCTTATGACGGAAGTCTGTTTTAATAAAACTGAGTATCTGTACACAAGCATGCCTCTATCGACATGAATTAGTAAATTACTACTCACTTAGGTTTTGATTGGGTCTACGTTTAATTGGAATGCTGTGTCATACTCAAGAGGTATGCAAATGTGGCATTTCATAAATATAGTTATGAATTTCTAGAAAACCAAAATTTGCTAGTCAGCAGCGGAAAGAGGCGTTATCTGTTGTGCAGCATTGTAAGTTTTTCACTACTGCACTATGATCTGAAAGCATTTTCTTGCGATTTCCTTATTGATGTTTGATCTGACTGCTTGTAGCTCTTTCACAGAGGTGACAAATACGTTGAAGTGAGTTGGACTGGAACTGCGAACCTTAACACACGCTTTTTTTTATGGGTAAGCACGTTACCACAGAGCTGGCGAAGAGTTAGGAGTCTTAGTTTCCTCTTATGAGGTCAATAGTGCCTAGAACTCTGAAACCGCTTTTTAAAGGACGAGATTGGTTGCGATTTCCACCTGCAGCGACTTTCGTGGGCTGAAAACCATAAGTTTACAATCTTTTGTTAGACCTCAACCGACAGTAACTGAGATTATTCAATGGAAATGACAGGTAAAATCAAGTGTACTTTGAGGCTTAATTCCGTGCACACAAGGAAGTAACTCGTTGATCACAGAGTTGCCAAACATACATTGCCTTGTTGCCAAATCTCAGTTACAGTACCAGCAGGAAGAAGATGAACCGATGTGATACTACAGTGGGCTGGGAAGTGACTATAGCTGGTGTCTCCAAGTCGCAGCTGCTACGGCCTGGAATACGTAATGCGTCTGATTCCCATTTCTGTAACTAGGTTTAGGGACTGGAGTGTAGTTACTAATAATACTCAGAATTGACTGCAAACTAAGCATCATAAATCAGTAACTCTCATAGTTGTTATTATATTTCTTTCGTAAGTGTACTCAAAACTTAGAGACTGATTCACAGGCGTTTTCGTGCCTCGTCGATAGTCGAGCACTACAAACAAATAAAAATAAAAAAAGAATGTGTGTGTGTGTGTGTGTGTGTGTGTGTGTGTGTGTGTGTGTGTGTGTGTGTGTGCGTGTGTATGTGTGTGTGTGTGTGACAGAGAGAGAGAGAGAGAGAGAGAGAGAGTGTGACAGAGAGGGGGGGGGGGGAGAGAGAGAGAGAGAAATAAAAAAGCATGAGAGAGAGAGAGAGAGAGATGCGGAGATTATGGCATTCTCATGTCAGCAGGATGTAAAGACTCTTCTAGGCATCATAGATTCGATGTAAAGCCATTTTGAATATTCACAAATTGAGCAAATGTCTTAGTTCGAGAAAATTCACTGTGAAGTGTGAAGTTACCGGATAATTCGGTTATTACCATCATTATTACTATCATTTTAATCATACCGCTGCTGGAACACACGAGCTTCAAGATCATTTAATGCCTTTTGGTCGCTATAGAAGTAGTTTCCCAAGAACAGATTCTTTCCCTGTCTACGGAATCCTTTTCATGTTAATATCAAACATCAGCAGTTTCTCGTAGATTACATTAAAACTAAAGTAACTGATGAAGACGTTACTTGATAAGAAAACCGCGCTACCTTTCTTCATTTACTTGCGCCTAGAAATGTCTATCGAGTACTGTCAAACCAAAAGGCAAGAGATCTTACTGCCTTCCGATATATGTCGCTGTCAGTTCTTCCCTATGATTTGGTCGACATGACCTGTTTCAAGTTGTGTATGACAGACAATGTTTCAGAAAACCAGTTGCTTTCCTTTGAAATAAACAGAAAGGTATTCATTCTAAGCTATCGAAGTACAAAATTTTCGCAGTATTAGTTCAAATTAAATATTTGCATCTATAATGTAGGAAAGTATTTCACAGTTGCAAAACTCGCATCCGACTCATTTACCTTACACTTAGTCTCCATCACAGAACTTCACATCATGCACTTCACCTTTAAATGCATGCACACTTTGTTAATTCAGAATGGAGGTATATCAGACATCTTTCGTGGTTAGCTAACAAGGACGAAAGGGTCTTGATAGGAGTCCCAGTTTATTACAGATACTGTCGTCTTTTATTTTCAAGTTTAGATTTGGTTACTGGTATTGGCAAAAATTTCGGTAATTCATGACTCTTCATGGCTAGTCATCAATATGATGTTATTAGGTTAGATTAGATTAGATTAATTCTTGTTCCATAGATAATGAATACGACATTTCGTAATGATGTGGAACATATCATTTTAAATGAAAGATTTCGTTACATACTATGATTCAATTTATTTGCAACAATGTTTTTCACCCTCTCTCTCTCTCATGCTTTTTTATTTCAATCTCTCTCTCTCTCACCCCCCCCCTCTCTCTCTCTCTGTCAAACACACAGCCACACACACACACACACACACACACACACACACACACACACACACACACACACACACAGTCTTTTTTTATTTTTATTTGTTTGTTGTGCTCGACTATCGACGAGGCACGAAAACGCCTGTGAATGAGTTTCTTAGTTTTGAGTACACTTACGAAAGAAATATAAAAACAACTATGAGAGTTACTGATTTATGATGCTTAGTTTGCAGTCAATTCTGAGTATTATTAGTAACTACACTCCAGTCCTTAAACCTAGTTACAGAAATGCGAATCAGACGCATTACGTATTCCAGGCCGTAGCAGCTGCGACTTGGAGACACCAGCTATGGTCACTTCCCAGCCCACTGTAGTATCACATCGGTTCATCTTCTTCCTGCTGGTACTGTAACTGAGATTTGGCAACAAGGCAATGTATGTTTGGCAACTCTGTGATCGACGAGTTACTTCCTTGTGTGCACGGAATTTAGCGTCAAAGTTCACTTGATTTTACCTGTCATTTCCATTGAATAATCTCAGTTACTACCGCTTGAGGTCTAACAAAAGAATGTAAACTTACGGTTTTCAGCCCCGGAAAGTCGTTGCAGGTGGAAATCGCTGCCAATCTCGTCCTTTAAAAAGCGGTTTATGAGTTCTTGGCACTATTGGTCTCATAAGAGGAAGCTAAGATATATACCTCTTCGCGAGCTCTGTGCTTACGTGCTGACCTGTGAAAAAGCGTATGTTATGGTTCGCAGTTCCAGTCCCACTGACTTCAATGTTTTTGCCCCCTCTGTGAAAGAGCTACAAGCAGTCAGATCAAACATCAATAAAGAAATCGCAAGAAAATGCTTTCAGATCATAGTGTAGTGGTGAAAAACTTACAATGCTGCACAACAGATAACGCCTCTTTCCGCTGCTGACAAGTAAATTTTGGGTTTCTAGAAATACATAACTATATTTATGAAATGCCACATTTGCATACCTCTTGAGTATGACACAGCATTCCAATTAAACGTAGACCCAGTCAAAACCTAAGCGAGTAGTATTTTACTAATTCATGTCGATAGAGGCATGCTTGTGTACAGATACTCAGTTTAATTGAAACAGACTTTCGTCGTAAGATTATCGTGGGTAGTTTTATTTCATTTCTTATACTGCAGTGCACAATTATCGTAAGGTTTCCTTTAGTGTTGTTGAAACAATAGTAAACATGAGAGCGACTTTAATCATCAACGATATATGCGAAACCTCTGATGTTATCTGTAGCAGTCTGACGATGCACATGTAGTTTATTGATTACATGCATGTAGAAAACTTGTTCTGAGTTAAAGCTGTCCAACAATGTTTGAAGAAGAATAAAATGCCACTACCACACGATAGCTAATGTAGAAAATACTTTACTGGCGTATTTGGCTGGCTGGCTGGCTCTGAGCACTATGGGACTTAACATCTATGGTCATCAGTCCCCTAGAACTTAGAACTTCTTAAACCTAACTAACCTAAGGACAGCACACAACACCCAGTCATCACGAGGCAGAGAAAATCCCTGACCCCGCCGGGAATCACACCCGGGAACCCGGGCGCGGGAAACGAGAACGCTACCGCATGACCACGAGCTGCGGACTGGCGTATTTGGGCACGATGCGCTCTCCCCATATATTTAATACAAAAGCTGCTGCCTGGCTGTGTATTACACCTGAAAAGAACAAAATGTCGCTGAAGTTAGCCCTTTCTTCCACATGCGAGAATTTTGGCTTGAGAAATGAAGGGAATTATGTTCAAAGTTCCATTAGACTGGTAACTTCAGCAGACAGCAGAATTGAGTTTTAAAAATATTTTGCAGTAAATGTATTCGAACTCGCGACGTCTTATCGATGGTTCACGACACTTACAATTACACTACTAGCTGACACAGAGCTACCACAGCTCCAAAGCTGAACAACAATTCATCCAGAACTTCTGCAAACCACAGCGCTATGAGATAATGCAAATGGCCGGGTCTAGACTTCTGAGAGAAACAGTTACAGCTTTTCTTTTGCGCTGCACGACGTTTTTTACAAACAGACAGCGCAATAGAATAGCTCAAGTGGAAAGGAACACTTCATATTTAAATTTCTGCATCCTACACAATTGGCAGTTCTGTGTAGGTGGCAGTTACGTGATTTTATTTCGGTTATTACAAAATAGAGTCGAATGTATGCACTGGGTAACCGAGGCAGCTAGTTCATGGTGATTCGGTCAGCCAAGTAAATGAATTTACTGAACAGGCTGCAATTTACTACAGAGAACCTGTGCGTCAGAATTCTCACCCAGTGTGGCGCAACGGTGTTACGATAGGAAAATGAGGCCAAGAAAAGAGGAATTGGTGGTCTTTTGGACTGATGATAGGTTACTATACCTGTGGTCTGGGTCCGATTCCCACTACTGTCAATGATTTTAGATAGGGAGAGAAAGATTCCATTCTCTTCTGGCTACACCAAGTGAATAAGATATAATGGCAGTGTGGTCTGAAATTCACATTAAGGATGATATTCTTCCTCTGCCAAGTAGACATCAGGTTGAACCACAATAAAGTCTGCAGTGGCGACGTGTAGAAACTCTATCACCAGTTACCTTTCTTATATTAGTTATTTTTTTCTAGTGACGAAACAAACGCTATTTAGGATTACAGGACACTTATTCCATCTTCTATCTGAGCTTCTGTATGTCGATAATATTGGTTCTGAACTGAGAATGCAACTCAGACCGCCCTTAACGCGGAATTTGATCCCTTCGTGACAATACAGCTCGGCTACAATTTGTTGTTTGTTCAAAACTGCAGATTCCACAACATCTCCACATATTACGCGTGAATGGGTTCGAATCCTGGCCCGGCACTAAAGATTTCATTATGTATTATCAAGCTCTAGCATGAGAACACCTATCTGCTGTTGGCTAATAATTTTGATTTTTAATGTTTTTTCATTCATTGTCAACACTTACGATATCTGACGTTTTTGTCTCCCAGTGGGACACAGAACTATTTGCGAGATCACTGTAAGTTCAAGATGTTATTCCGAGCTGCTGGTGGAGAAAAATTCGGTAGCTGACGTCTCTTTGTGTGTAGTCAACAACGATATGTGTGGGGCTCTATTCCCAGTGAGCACTGAACTCTTCGTCATATTATTTCTATTTCAAACATGCTCACATGTCGCTGCTGGCGCAACAAACCCATATTTAACGTTCGTTTTCTCTAGAATATAACAGCGATAGGTGCCGGGTTGGAGTCCTAGAAGGAAGAAATTAATGTTTCGTCTCGTAATTTCAGTTAAAACATCTAGCTACTGCCGAGAAAATCCGATATGTCACAGTTGGTTGTGCTTCGATAACAATCCGATTAGGTTCTGGGTTCGAACCACTGTCCAACACAAAGCTTTGCCTCATGGCCTTTCAAGTAAGTTACTTGTTAAGAAGCAATATTTAACATCTCTCGTAGTTCGTTAACAGGGGTAGGAATTCGCGTCCATTAAAAACGTTTGCGTTATGTAATTTAAAGTTGATATTTACTAACTGATACTGTCTAAAATCGAGGTATATCACTCTCTGTATGCCTAATCAGGAATGACTGTTAGTTTGCGTCAGTCACGAAATCTTTGCTTAGTCAGCCTGACCTGGGTTTTAATCCATATGCAGAACGAGACGGTTCGTCGTGTCATTTGCAGTTCATACATATTCTCAACTAGGTGCTCTGGGATAACTTAAATTTTTAATGTCATTATGTGTTAAATAATAAGTAGTGTATGTTACTTTGAAGAGGAAATCATGAATACGACGAACTTAGTACGTGCATTACCTATCTGAAGCAATAATGAGAGTGGTAACAATTCAGGTATGTCATGTATTGTAATAAATGTGAGCTTACAAGCCTTAAGGACAGTCTTATCAGTGATAAGGTGTTCCCTGATATTTGTAACATCGTGGTATTACTTTACATCTTGAGGTACTGCGATACAGTGTATTGTTTTCTAGTGGTGACATGTTGGAACCATTTTCAAGAGTCAAACGACTGTACCAAGGAGCGAAGAGAGGACCTGCTAAACAGCCGCGTTATGCCGGTTGCATGCGAATCTGGCGAAATGCAGTTCAGGTCGTTCGGATACTTTTGAGTATGACTGTACATGACGTGCATAAATCTTCCACTTGAGTCTTACAAAGTCCGTAGTGTGTGAACTATTCGCCTCTTCTTTCAGCAGTCCGAGAACCGTCGTGTTCTGAGGCGTACGTTGCAACGATTATCGGCTGCATATACAGATTTGTTGACTTCCTGGAGACTGCACCTCATTACTTCATAGAGATCGGAGAATTTCACCCAGTAAATGAAACTGTCTGTATCAATATAAAGTAACTTGACATCAGCGAAATCTGGCTTTGCAAACTGTGGTGTGCGTACTGTAAGACCCTTGGTACACACACCATCAGATTATTTGACTTGTTGCTCTAACGAAGTAGGCGAGTGTCAGCAATATGTCTCGTGGTCTTATCGTAGCGTGTTTACCTTTTGCCATTAGGTCAGTCGATAGAAATGCCACTTACACGCTTAGAGTAGCAGATTGACGGTGACCAACTTTAAACAGAACTTGATTAATTTTCACACACATTTATTAAAATAATAATAATCATAAACTTTACTTAACTTGATTCTGGATGCTATTTACAATTGACAATCTGAAGTTCCTTTGGTCTTGGTACGTTAACCTTATTCTCACATATCTCTGATACTTGGCAAAGTGTCTATACATTTCTCTTCATGGCCATGTACAGGAATATGATAATGTTATTGGCGCAGACTGAAACTTGACTACAGACAAATGAAGACTAATGCAGACCGGCTAATCAGAGGTCTGTACACTCGTTATAATACCTCGCCCATTCAGGTAGCACTGCGCGAGTGTGATCCGCAAGGAGAAAAGATTATACGTAAGCAGCAATCTCACTGGCAGATCGGCGGAAGCAGAATTTAGTCCGTCTCTAAGACAGCGCATCTCGTAGTGCGGAGACGGACGAGCGCTGCGCATGCGCTGTTGTGCTTAGCGGGGCGCGCTCTATTGGGAAAGTTGTGTACCTGCTGACTACGCGGAACTATGTACACAACACAAACTCATAGTGAAATCTGTACATGTGAAGTCTGGAGAGGTCCAGAACACATATACTGATGTAAAGAGGCTTCATGGACGCCACGGAAACCTTATCCATCTACACAGGAACTACTCATACATTGAAGATTGTGGCAAGCTTAAAATTTGGACCGGTGACGTAATCTCTGCGCCATAGCGCCTGTTCCAACGGTTAACTAAAGTAATTTAGCGTCAGTGTCTAACATAACCCATGGTTTTGATAAAAACTGGATTATTCTTCCATTTATAAAATAGTTTTTCATAATCACACGTCTCAAGAGCCCTCTGTTTGGTATTAAATTCAATGCATTCCCTCAACCAACGATCCTACATGAAGGACATGCAATGGGTGATTTTAAGAAGTCGCATCACCAACCTGAGACACAGGTGGATGTTTCAGTAGTGTAGAACGTATCTGTGCTTATTCCTCACCGTTGTCATCACCTTGGGTATGAAACAATTTCGCAGGACTAGCTGATCCACACACAGTGGCAAGTCGCTGTGCTCGTCATGCAAATCGGTTGACACTCCAGGTTAGGCTCCAGGACGTGTCCCCTACCTGCATTACCAGCAACATATTGGAACTCATCTTTGACTGCGATTATTTCATCTTTGGACATCCATCGGAAACGTCCATACAGACGAAACTGTTACGTGCCATGCCTGTAGAGATAGTTTTCATTCAAGTAAATGATGTAACACAGGTGGTCTGCACTCATGCTCACGCAGTCGCCGGTTATTTCCCTTGGCGCATCTGTGAACGCACTGAAAAAGCCCCCGTAAATCTTGTGTTCGAAAAAAAAAAACATGTCAACATCAGTCAACAGTCTGAAGCAAGTACAAAATTTTGTACATGGCTGCACGTTCAGAGACCGTGAATAGTTACAATTAAAAGGAAATAGCCCTCGGTCACTATTTTTAAGGATTTGACCGGGTTTCAACACTGCTAGGAGTGTCTTCCTCAGCATATAGGTACTGCCAGTCTTTCACGATAATTCCGTACTTATAATTTGTATCATACGTTTTTAGTTGTAATTCTGTGACCATCTTATAGACCATTCTTTAGTTTAAATTCGGAGGAAGATACTCCTAGACTCCCAGAAGTGTTGAAACCTGGTTAATTCGTTAAAAATTAGTGACCGAGGGCTGTTTTCCTTTAATTGTGATGTAAATACATGTCTTTTTTAACATTTCATCGACTGAAAGACCTGCTGCAGTTTAATGGAAGGCAGGATCCAGATTGTATATGCCCAGGCAAACACTCAGGAAATACCAAAAACGTCCACGAGCTAGTGAACATCCCTCTCAATGTAAAAATTAGCAAACTCTTTTAAATCAGAGAAGCTGAACTTTTCCCAAATATTCACTGTGTGCTTACATTCCGCATGTATTATGACAGCGTTTCTCAGTTTGGTGGTGCACATGGTTATACTGGGCAGTTTGGTTTTACGGAGTCTCTCCATCGGATACAGGTACTCGTATGGGAAAACCTCCTTCTGCTATACAAGATGGGACTTTACATCGTAGGGAAATGCAGCAGGAGTGATATGCATGTCTTCCCGATGCACTATGCCAACAAGTTTCTGAAAGTTTCGTAAGGAATTCAGGAAGCCGAGAACATTTCTTGGCATGATTCGCCTGGAGAATGATATGTTACTGACCTGAAAACACTCCAACATTAAATCACCCAAGTTCTTAGCCAGAAAGTGAGCATCATACCTGCTCAAATAATGAAAGAAGACGTATATATGTCGTGACAATTAGTACATCAAGTTGCATGCGTTGCAAGCTGCCCTGCAGAACTTCCCCATTAGATGACTGTGGTCTCTACATGGAATTTCCACTTTACGAATCAATGGCAGCTCAGAAATATGACATTTAAATGCCTCTCGTGCGAGGTGGTTATTGGAATGTTTCCGCAATAAAGAACATCTACATCACACTCACGTTTTCCTACCTCAGAGAGCAATCATCTCACAAAATTATTCCTGAAATAAGATTCGAATTTGTTATGGCTGTAATCATTTGAACATAGATCTGAGATTGTGATAGGAAATGAGGAGCCTTTGAACTCATAATACCCACAGATGGTATAGAGTTCATATGCATGCATAAGATATGCGTGTTTCAGGCAACTTCTATCGCAAGCCAGATGTGACCATAACTGCATTCCCATAACTTGATCAAAAACATGCGAGTACACATCCAAACGGAGAACACACCTTAGCATCTAACCAGACCCCCTTAACTTCATATCAAGAAAAGGCTTCAGTATGATATTCTAGGTAAAATGTTTCATATGAGCCTGCAATTGATATGCCATGTGATATCATGTCATCCTTCCTCCAAAATTGAACGACGTGTACCTCTGCATCATCATCATTGCCTTCTTTAGGGGCGGGGGGGGGGGCGTAGTGCCGGCTCGCAATAGAGAAATCTTTGCACCTGATCTGAAGATAATGCTGCGTTTAGATGACTTCAGGGAGCTCACTCTCCAACATTATTTGGCATGCATGAACGAAGGTAGCGGAATACTGATACCCCGCATTGGTATTAACAAGGTGGGATTGCAAGATCGTATCCCTGAAAGAACCAGCAACAACAGAGTAGTCTAATGCAGTTTTGGGGTAGCTACTGTTACCGAGCGAGGTGGCGCTGTGGTTACCATACTGGACTCTCATTCATGAGTTCAGGAGGACGACTGTTCAAACACGCTTGCAGCCAATCCGATTTATGTTTTCCGTGATTTCCATAAACCGGGTAGTCAAATACTGCTAGGGTTCTTCGAAAGGGCATGGCCACTTTCCTTCTCAGTCCTTCCCTAATCCAAGCTCGTGCTCCGTCTCTAATGACCTCATTGTCGATAGGACGTTAAAAACTAATATTCTCGTTGTGCATCTTCAACATTTCGCTGCGTAATGAATAGTTCATTATATTTCGGGCATGCAGCCACGCAAATAAAATTTCCTCCACTGGCATTTCGGCCGCGTATCGTCCGGCGATCCTCAGAGTGAGTCACAAGACTGTCGACAAGAAGCCAAGCGCGGCCTTATATGCTCCACCGCGGTGGTAATGCGTATGCGGGTCACAGATGCTGGTCGGCGGCAAAGAAATACGTTGACACTTGCGCCGCCTGTGGCGAAGGCCTACAGACATTCGATTGGCTTATCGATGTATGATCGGTGGAGGTGACACCATGACGACTTCTCTGCAGTTTAGTTACCCCAAGAGCCGGATTCCATGCCTTCTCCAAATTAAAAACATTATCTCTATTTATTAAATTATTAGCTAATTTAATCTCTATAGCTTCCTTCAAGACAGAGTCCCAAAAGAAAAAGGTGGATATTAAATTTTGACATCACTGTAATTCATGGAATGTCCTGTATCAATACAATGTTCGGTCACAGCTGACTTGCCTGGCTGTAATATGCGTGTGTATCTTCGATGCTCCACACATATCTCATGAACGGTGCGTGTTGTTTGACCTAACTACGACTTCTCGCAATTTCCACAAGGAATCTGATGCACACCCGCTTTACGAAACTGTAAATCGTCCTTCCCAGACCCGAGTTCGTGGGGGGCTGTAAGATCACCTTAAGACAGTGTTTCTCAAGAATACGGCCTACGTTCGAGGAAAGAGCTCCCACATAAGGCAAAAACGCAGTAGGTCCGAAGGAATTGCTATCTTCTTCCCCATCACATACCTGCATTCTAGTTTTTGCATTGAATGCTCTACGAATTTGTTGTGGAGAAAATCCATTCCATTTAAAAATGCTCTGGAGGTATGTGAACTCTTCTTGCAAAATGGCACATTAGTACATTCCGTATATCGGAAACCAACACACACAAATCGATATCCTCATGGTAGTAGCTGCCATCACCCTTCACAGACCATAGGTGTCCTTAAGACCTTAGTGCATAGGGCGCACTCTATATCCGATAAAGAGAATTTACAAGAAGAGCAAACATACCTCAAGAGCATTTTTAAATCGAATGGATTTTATCCACAACAGATTCGTAGAGCATCCAATGCAAAACCTAAATTGCAGGTATTTGATGGGAAAGAAGATAGTAATTCCTTCAGATCTAGTGCGTTTTTGCCCTATGTGGGTGCTCTTTCCTCGAACATAGGCCATATTTTTGAGAAACACTGTGTTAAGGTGATCCTCCGGCCCCCCACGAAGATTGCACCTTTACTCGGCTCTGTCAAGGACGATTTACAACTTAGTAAAGCGGGTGTGTATCAGATTCCCTGCAGGAAATGTAAGAAGTCGTACTTAGGTCAAACAACAGGTACCGTTCATGAGATATGTGTGGAGCTTCGAAGATACACACGCTTATTACTGCCAGACTAGTCACCTGTGGCCGAACAGTGTATTGATACAGGGAATTTCATGAACTACAGGGATGTGAAGATTTTAACATCCACCTCTTGCTTTTGGGAGTCTGTCTTCAAGGCGGCTATAGAGTTTAGATTAGCTAACAATTTAATAAATAGAGATATTGGTTTTAATTTGGACAAAGCATGGAATCCTGCTCTTGGGGTAACTAAACTGTAGAGAAGTCGTCATGGTGTCACCTCCGCCGATCATACATCGATAAGCGAGTCGAATGTCTCTAGGCCTTCGCCATAGGCGGCGCAACTGTAAACGTATTTCTTTGCCGCTGACCAGCATCTGTGACCCGAATGCGCAGTACCGCCGCGGTGGAGCTTATAAACGCCGCGCTTGGCATTTTATCATCAGTCTTGTTTCTCACTCTGAGGATGGACGGACGATACGTGGCCGAATAATCAGTGGAGGAAATTTTATTTGCGCGGGTGTGTGCCCGAAATTTAATGGACTACTAATATCCTCCTCCATATACCGCTAGACTAGAGGCGACATTATGATGAAGACGGTGAAATAGACGGCCACATCGATAAGGGGTCTGCCCTGCTACAGCCGGGTCAGAGATGATAGCCATATGGGCCTGGATGAGGTCATGTAGACGTCAGTGGTACTACTCTGCCGCTGCTAGCTCAGGGACAGCAGCCAGACAGGATGAGACCAGGTGTTCTAGTCTTCGACAGTCGCACACTGTTACTGCAAAGTCGGCGGCAGTAGACAGTTGGGCCGATTTAGGTGATAAAGCCGCATCAATGACGATCAGTGAATCGTGCATCAAGAGTGTATCGAGAATACCAAAATTCCAGGCATTACCTCTCACCACGAACAATACAGTAGCTGACAGCCATCGACAGATAGCAGCGGTGTTTGTGTAGAGTGGTCAATGGTAACAGATAAGCAGTCCTTTGTGGACTAACTGCCAAAAACAATGTTCGATGTAGGACAAAGGCATCCGTTAGTGCGGTGCTGCAAAACTGCTCATTAATCGTCTATGGCAACAAATGATCAACACGGGCGCCTTTGACAATCGCAAAGTCTCTCCTATTCTGGTGACCATATCGGTGGGATCTTAGACGAGTGGAAAGCCATGGCCTGCCCAAACGAGTACCGATTTCAGTTGGTAAGAGCTGATGGAAGGTTCAAGTGTGGTGCAGACCCCAAGAAGCCGTGGATCCAAGTTGGTGGTTCCATAATTGTCCTCTGGTCCAACTGCATCGATCACCGACTGGAAATGGTTATGTTAGGCTACCTGGAAACCATTTGCAGCCGTTCATGGACTTCTTGTTCTCAAATTTCTAGGAAATTTTAATGGCCGACAGTGTGAGATGTCATCTGGCCATAAGTTTTCCGATTGGTTTGAAGAACATTCTGGACATTTCGAATTAATGGTATGGTCATCCAGATCGCCAGATATAAATCACATCGAACGTTTATGGTTCATAATCTGGAAGTCAGTTCGTGCACAAAATCTTGCACCGCCACAACTTTCGTAATTAGGGATGCCTATAGAGGCAGGATGGATCAGTAGTTCTGCAGGGAACTTCCAACGAGTTTTTGAGTCAATGCCACGTCGACGTTTTGCGCTAAACTGGGCAGAAGGTAATCTGACCTGGTATTATGGGTTATCCCATTACGTTTAACACCTAACTGTATATCACTCAATGGTTTTACCTTTTCCGGTAAATTGTTTTTGATGCTCAAAGTTTCCATGAACATTGACTCTAGTAAACAGACGTTATTTCAGACTGCTTATCAACAAAATGTACTTCATTCTCAGTGAAACGTATTGGGTGATTATGTAACGTATGTAGCTTCTGGCCACATATATTCTGTCTAATTACCGGTACTGTGACAGTTAATGAAAACACGAAATAGCGTATACTTTCTTTTATTCCCTTTCCGCTTTGTCTTCCTCTGCTTTTTGTCTCACTCCACAGTGTGTGGCAGCCTTTTCCGACATACAGTTACTGGTTCAAATGGTTCCAAGAAAGACTGATTTCTTGGCAACTGTTCTAATTTTAACAATCGTAATTTCCATGGAATAATCTTCCATGCTTCAATAACTTTGTACTCTGTTGACGACATATTGTTCTGTACTAAACCGTTTTTAAGATAGTATAAATGTCACTTACTCTGAGACGACTGACAAAAAAGGGAGTCAGGTGCCTTGACATATCCTCACTTACCCGTGAGTTTTGAGTTGACATTAAATTTTCTTTAACGCATATGGTTCATGTTGCTGTATTCTAGTATTCAACACGTGACCATTTCCAAACACTGGCTCAGTAAGACAAACCAGTTTCATAAATTTTTTATACAGTGCTTCCGTTTTCTGTCAATGTGCAGACAAACATGCTTCACACCCTCTGAACAACTGTACAACACATGTGAAAATTTTTCCATATTATACAGTATACAGGTACAGTAACCTTTTTGCTACATGCTTTCCATGCAGAATCTCATCAAAGTTTCATTTATATGGGCCCTCATTCAGTTTCCTAGTTTCAACTACAACCGAATATCCACACTGAGAATTATTCCAGCAATCTCCACATATGGTAATGAATTCATTGTATGATATGTTGGTTCCTACATATGCTTCGTATATATGTTTTAAATTCTGATTGCCCTGTGTGAAAACCGTAATAAGGTTTTAGAATCCTTGAAGCTGTCTGCTTAAATAAAATATGATGAATTGCGCGTGTTGGACGAAGATCTACAGATCTACAGATCTCATCTTCCACTGCAATGTCATAAAATATGGGTACTCTGTTTGACCTTACTTTTTCAGGTGGGGCAATACCTCAGCTCGTCTGCATGTCTGGCATATTTCTCCCTCAGTGCCATGTAAAATCTCCTGCAATAGCTGATATGTTGGTTTAGACAAGATTTTGGAAAAAATTTACACACGCTCGACAGGGATGCATTCAGGATATGTTAACAGTGTTAGAAAAAGACACACTCTGAATGTCACATAATTTAAACATGTACGTTATCAAGACGTAACGCTCCATTCGTCATCTTCCAGTTTCCAGCATCATCATTGTAGGACCATTCGCTTAACACAAGACCCTTATGTTGACGATTTTTCATCCATTCAGTAATGGTGGTATCTTTTAGTTTATATTAGGGTCCCAGGGGTTTTATAGGGAACCAGATAACACATACATGACTCTTAAGCTTATATTTTAATTTATAAACACTCACATATAGCTGGGTCTACAAACAAAGGCATAAGTAAGACTGTAGGTCCTTGCCAACATATGGCGAAGTAGAATCACGCATTTTAACGTCCATCGATGCACAACATTCATCGTATGGTTAGGCTATTGTTTCTTTTGATGGACAGAGGGTTTGACAAGCTAACTTCAGCAGATTAAACACAACATTTCATAGAAGCGGCAGACATGTTGCTGCATTATTAGTCGACACTCTAGCTCATGTTGTACTCCATAGCTAGTACACATTAAGCTCTTAAAAATCAGGTCCCTTAGATGTCTGCACACTTTGTTATTAAATATTTTAACTTTTACAGGGAAGTCTTAATCAGAGATGGTATGATCACCCAATACCACTGAAAGAAAACATGCATTTCCATGAAACAAGGTTGAAATTGGCACTGACATGTTTTGTCGTCAACAGTAACCTTCCATGGATGCTATTAATCTGAATTCTCTAAATCGAGGGTTTTCGAATATTAACAACAGGTAAAATATTCCCGATATGATATCATGCCGACAACACACTGATGTTCAAACAGTAGATTTGACTGAACAACAGTATTTTCCCATCATGTGGCTGTTGCTGGAGTGACATCACCTCATATGCAAGGATAAGGAATTATGAACTAAACATTTTTGATTTTTCTCACCTACAGACCTGCTCACCACCGTCATCATTATTACTTACACTGCCTCACAACAGGGAGTGTTGGTATATGACTCGACAGTTTTCATCTTTGATGATTCTCTCACAAGCTGGAGAACTTTTTATCCATTGTTGTGCAGGCACACACACAGTATTTGTGATCTCTGCTGCCTGATCAGGAAGGTTATTATAATCTTTGACACTAAATTTAGAGTGAAACTAATATATACATGAGTGGTTGCAAAATTTAGAGAGCTATTCTGGGCGGATCTGTGTGCTGTAGTAGCAGCTTTAGCTGGTGTGATGACGCACACAATGTGCTGAATATCATGCTACGTTGCTGTTAAGTGTCTCAGCATCAAGGGAACACATTTACACAGCGCAAAGTGCTCATTTAAATTCACTGTTACACCACCACAGTAATGGTCTATGAGTGAACATACCCAGTTCATAAACTCATTGTGTGTGTGATTGATTAGGCCGAAAATAAATTAAACGTATTTTTAGAATGAATTTTTAATTTACAATTTTTTACAATATTCGTTCTGATTGTGGACTGCTGCTACTGCTGTGAACACCTCCATTTCTTTGTGCAGTTAGCATTGTAATAATAACAAAAGGCCCTAAGTATAACCTGATACAAACATATTAATAACAGTGTTCAATGAATGCATACTTACTGCAATTATTGGCGCTTCTTGCATGGTGGGAGATAAGATAGACGTTTTTAAAAATGGTATACAATTCCAACATATGCACACTGGTGTGTTGGTGGACTCAATCAGGTTATGCAGTTTCTATCTTTCTGTTGCATTGCCATTATTTGTTGAACAATATTACTACTGTCTACAGTCTTATGGTTTTCCACTATTGTGGCTTCCCATACTTGATGCATGAAACTGTGTGTACGTTTTACTGAAATATATTTACAGCAAATAAACTTGTCAAACTCTTCTTCGCTCATTGAAAGCACTTGAACACATCACACGTAGATTTATTTACAGGCGCTTGTGTTGACATTTCATGTTTTACATTTTAAGGTTCATGACATCACAGTCACAGGGTTCACTATATCACAGATTCTCTACAGTACAGAGTAGGATAACTGCACTGTTTGCAATTGGCTGACAGCAGGATGAAGCTGGCAATGGGAGAGTGGCAAAGGGCACTCTGGGCTGTGGATGGGCACACATAGGGCGGGGGGGCAGGCGGCAAGAGGCAGAGGTTTGTGTTGGTGGTGGACTTGATAGTAAAAATCTGCTAATGATGATGTCAGGGAAATACAGGGTTATTACAAATGATTGAAGCGATTTCACAGCTCTACAATAGCTTTATTATTTGAGATATTTTCACAATGCTTTGCACACACATACAAAAACTCAAAACGTTTTGTTAGGCATTCACAAATGTTCGATATGTGCCCCTTTAGTGATTCGGCAGACATCAAGCCGATAATCAAGTTCCTCCCACACTCGGCGCAGCATGTCCCCATCAATGAGTTCGAAAGCATCGTTGATGCGAGCTCGCAGTTCTGGCACGTTTCCTGGTAGAGGAGGTTTAAACACTGAATCTTTCACACAACCCCACAGCAAGAAATCGGATGGGGTTAAGTCGGGAGAGCGTGGAGGCCTTGACATGAATTGCTGATCACGATGTCCACCACGACCGGTCCATCGGTTTTCCAATCTCCTGTTTAAGAAATGCCGAACATCATGATGGAAGTGCGGTGCAGCTCCATCCTGTTGAAAGATGAAGTCGGCGCTGTCGGTCTCCAGTTGTGGCATGAGCCAATTT
The DNA here is from genome assembly GCF_021461385.2 of Schistocerca piceifrons. Classification (NCBI taxonomy): domain Eukaryota; kingdom Metazoa; phylum Arthropoda; class Insecta; order Orthoptera; family Acrididae; genus Schistocerca; species Schistocerca piceifrons. Next base: position 48,354,859 of record NC_060149.1, on the reverse strand, counting down.
TCCAGCATGTCCAGATACACGTGTCCTGTAACGTTTATTTCGCAGAAGAAAAAGGGGCCGTAAACTTTAAACCGTGAGATTGCACAAAACACGTTAACTTTTGGTGAATTGCGAATTTGCTGCACGAATGCGTGAGGATTCTCTACCGCCCTGATTCGCACGTTGTGTCTGTTCACTTCACCATTAAGAAAAAATGTTGCTTCATCACTGAAAACAAGTTTCGCACTGAACGCATCCTCTTCCATGAGCTGTTGCAACCGCGCCGAAAATTCAAAGCGTTTGACTTAGTCATCGGGTGTCAGGGCTTGTAGCAATTGTAAACGGTAAGGCTTCTGCCTTAGCCTTTTCCGTAAGATTTTCCAAACCGTCGGCTGCGGTACGTTTAGCTCCCTGCTTGCTCTATTCGTCGACTACCGCGGGCTACGCGTGAAACTTGCCCGCACGCGTTCAACCGTTTCTTCGCTCACTGCAGGCCGACCCGTTGATTTCCCCTTACAGAGGCATCCAGAAGCTTTAAACTGCGCATACCATCGCCGAATGGAGTTAGCAGTTGGTGGATCTTTCTTGAACTTCGTCCTCAAGTATCGTTTAACTGTTATGAGTGACTGATGTGAGTGCATTTCAAGCACGACATACGCTTTCTCGGCTCCTGTCGCCATTTTGTCTCACCGCGCTTTCGAGCGTTCTGGCGGCAGAAACCTGAAGTGCGGCTTCAGCCGAACAAAACTTTGACTTTTTCTACGTATCTGTAGTGTGTCGTGACCATATGTCAATGAATGGAGCTACAGTGAATTTATGAAATCGCTTCAATCATTTGTAATAGCCCTGTATAAAAAACACAGCTGAATGAGAACCAGATGCAATGTTATCATGACCTTGAAGACAGGGAAGTACTTATGTCCATAAGAAAGTTCTGATGGATGCTGAGTCAGCAGTTTTACTCAGAATGCGCAGAGACCCCCTACACCCAGATACTTTTAGTGACTAATATCCTCAAAAATATGCAATAGCTAATATTGCCATAATCTAAATTTCCTTCAATTTACGTCAACGATCACAATTGTTTTTTTCATCAGACTACTAGTTTTGGTCTTTAATGACCTTATTCAGATCAGTTTTATAAAAACATGTCCCCAATGGCTCCAGTATATTAGGACATGTTTTTATAAAACAGATCTGAAGATTGTCGTTGTAGACCTAAACCGGTAGTCTGATGACAAAAAAATTGTGACCTTATACGTATATTAAAGGAAATTTATTCTGTATTCGGGTCACTGTTCAATTCGCGATTATTTTGCAGCTTATGTTTGCTATAGCCGTTTTTTACAGGTATCACATATACATCACATGCATTTAGCCCTGTACTTCTGGATGCAGATACTATTTCTATGTGTGAGATTATGTTATTTACTAAAATATGTAATGCTCTGAAGTGACCACTGTATATCATTGCTGCAGAGGATGTAAGGAACAATGTTGGAAGCCCTATGTACAGGTTAATGCCTCAGGTGTTGATGGTAATGTCATCAGGAGACAAACAGAGCTGGATATCTTGCTGAGGTGGGGTAAATGTATGGATGGATAACAAAAAAACAATATCAGAAAAAGTGACTCCTAGACAATAGTAATGACAATAAATACCGAAGGCCGACCGCCAAATCTGAAGTTGTAAAATGTGGAACACTTAACCTGTCTTAGAAATGTAATGTCTTGAATCAGTCTCGGCTTGAAAAAGTTTGTAAATATCGTTCAGAAGAGCCCACGCTTCTAACAGCATGTTGGATCGTTTACGTGGGATCCATAGGTTTCAAGAAAAGAAAACTCATTTTATGTACAACAGCTGCTTCATACCAATCCTAACACATGTTGTAAAAATTAAAATTTACCCTCACAAAGAGTGCTTCATGGAGATGACGGACGTCGGAGATGAATTTCTTGTGGTCCACGATATGGTAAACGAACCTGAAAGGACGGGGATGACTGAGCTTAAGACAGCACAACCTGAGTAAGTGAAAATATCTGGACTCAAGTGAATTGGGCACACGTTAAGGATGGGACAGACGAGAAAGGTTTGAATAATTCTAGATAGAGATGTTATTGGAATTCGACGTATGGGAAGAGCAAGTACGCGCTAAATTAACATTAACGGAGGTCGAAGTTGTAGCATGAGGAGGAACACTGGAGGGTTTTTTACGATAGGCAAGATATGAAGTTCCTACACAGCACTAGACAAACTGCGGCTGTTGAATGTTGATGATGATTAACAATGATTTTAGCCTAATGTCGAACTGATTTACCAGTGGTTCTATTTGGAAGGTTTTAAACAGACAAATGGTATCTGCACTCACAAGTACATGTCTACTGATTCAGATACATACAAAACATTCTACAGACCACAATCGCAATATAGGCGATTGAAGAAGTTTTAAGATCCTACAGTTAATAATTGTGTTTAGGTAAACGAAAATGGCCGGAACCCGAAATATTCAGTTAGTACAGAAAATAAACAAAACTGACAACTATAGGTGCGATGGAATCATTCAAAAGGAATTTTATTTCTGTGATAGACGATTACCGCATCGCTGGTGATCCCTGTTCAGCAGTGGATTCCTGATATCAGAAGCTGTGTTGGTGGGGAGGGTGTGAGACCTCCGCACGGGGCGCGTACATAGCACTGTTTACCCTTGATCTGCATTAACTAAACAGCGTCCTTAGTTGATCGTTACAGCGCCATTACTGTCATCAAGTCTCCGTAGCCACAAGAGCACTGTGTAAATCTAGCTGATGAATGGCCCGTGTCCCAGACCACAAGCCGTTCTGGCGTAATGGATAAACGTTGGAATTCGGCAGCAACGATGAGGTCTGCCACCGCTTTTCAAACTGTCACACGCGAGCAGCACTTATCGAATTTCACAGTCGCTATCCTTCAGGTGTTTCTGCGGGTGTCAGAAGCAACCAGCAGTGTGCAGCTCTCCAAAACTGAAATAAACCACAGATCCCACTTGTATACAACTTGAGCGAACGTATGTTTTACGTTTCTGTTACTTTTGTTTCTCAATACATCAGGATTTCCTGATGTCTTTAGATTTTCCAAGCGGAACTTCTGTATGCTAGTGCATATAAAACAGATTTTTACTTCATGTAAATCTGATACCTGCTTAGTACGACACTTACTTCCAGTATCCAATTGAACATATAAATCGCTAACGTACCGTACTGAATGAGTGTTTGTGCTCCATGTACCTTAAGTTGAGACGTTTCTTAATCAGCCTCGGTATCCTTCCACATACCTTAGCATTAGAATCTTCATTGTTCACGGCAGAGCTCTGTTGCAGTATGGTCAACATTGCACATCGTTAGCACCGGGAAAGAACACAGGATATCGTACAGGTAAAAATACAGTTCCACTGGTGGGAAGCTAACCTGTATCTGTTGTCAACAGCCGGTTTATCTATCTCGGCTACTTGTACTAACGGAATTTGTACTTTCTTCGCGTATACATATGAATATCTAATTTTAACATTGTCACTCGATACCCATTTCCTGTAACCTGAGGCTGTCACATACACATATTGGAAACCTTATAGTTACCGTCATTGTCAGCAAGGAGAGTGATCTCTTATTATGAAACATACAATGTTCTTGTTAGAGAAGTTTTAAATGTCCACATCGCATACATTATACACGTTTACTACTAGTTTCGGTAAAGTTTAATTGCCATCTTTTACATCTACATAAATTTCATATTCTGCCGCTCTATGTAGAATACTGACAAATAGTCGCGATCGTATAGATACTCAACTCGCAGGATCAGTATTTAATTAGTAGCTTTGGTGAGTAGTTACCACAACTACGTTTTTATTACTTGACATATGGCGCTACAATGGTGCGTCTGATCCTGCGAGTTGAGCTCCTGTATGTTCATGACTACACGTTACTGCACTACATTATGTGGCAAAATTTTAGCTGTATGTAGATGATCTGAAGATGATAATTAAAATGTATCGAAACTAGTAGTCCATACATGAAATTACTGACTTCTGGGCAGATAAAACTTCTCCACCTAACTGTGGCGATGACGGAAATGAAAAGTGGACAATAGACTGAGACTGCTGTCTTTAGGATTTCGACTGCAAAGACCTCTGTTAATACCCTAATTTTGGTCCAAGTCGTTGCAGAATACAGCTACCTCCTCTATAGACATTTTGAATAGGACTCTATCACTGAAGCCAAATTGTTTTCGAAAAAAGGGCACAAAATCAACATGAACCCTGTTTCGAGGACCATGGAGACAAAATCTTTGTAGGAGAATCTTTTTGAGTGGCAAAATCAATACATGAGTGGTCCAAGTGTTCAGTCTCCGGTCTTCACGCAGATAGTGCCCGATGTCCCACACTTTGTAATAAAAGTGCCATAGTGTAGAAGGTGAGTGGAATAACCACCATGTAGACTTTATTTCCCTGACGAGTAATATCATACCATCTTCAGCTCTTAAGCGATGCCTCAAAGCAAAACAGCCATCTAACGTCAGATCGAGCTATGCTGGGGGATGGTCCAGCCAGCCTAGCATTAACCACGCCAATACTTGTTTATGTGGTAGTACGCAATCGTTGTAATGTGTGACATGCCTCTGTGTCTAAAAATGAATGACCTGCTGTCACTCGATGCCAACATCTCGACCAGATAGAAAGCAAGATATACCGCTGCCTTATCCAGTCAATAAGTTAAGGGATAAACAATGCCAACACTAATTTGTTTTCTGTAATAAAGCAACACTAGACGTAACAGAGATTTGTTGGAATTAAGATATAGCATAGATACTTACTAAGGCATCTCTTTTTGTCTACACATTATGCTGGACGAGTTCGACGCTTTCGAAACGTGTGAAATGAGCTTCTTAGGGCAGTCATGTTCACGGTAGGATAAAACTGCTGCGGCAGTACGTTGCGAGGCATCACTCCGTGGTATCGGCGGTTTTCTAGTGGACTAAACAAGGTCCTTAAGCTAATAATTGTTTTTGGAGGTGAAACTCTTTGTGGTACTGGGATTTTCACTTCCTAATTCAGAGCATTGAATGGGTGTGAGATATGTGCTACATTGACAATAAATATACCGTATCTGTGAAAGTTAGCAGTATCATTAGAATGTGAAGAGTGATATGGTAGCAGTAACTGGGAAGAACACGTTTGTTTGGTAGTCATTTAACTTCTTCCGTACATCTTTTTAACGATTCTTTTATCGAATTAATGTGGAACTAGTAAGTATACAGTGTATAAAAGATATGTGTAAATGATTAGTGTAAACATAAATTGACACTTTTATTTTATCTTTACTGGTTACCAGTTTTTCAGTATAGACATTTTAAGTTTCTGGGCAGATTATCAAAATTTTTGTTTCTTGTTTTCTGCTGCATACTGAAATCCTTTTTGAGCCACTGGCAGCTGTAAAAATGAGCAATAAAGCCAGTTTTTCTCTTAGTTGTTGTTTTTGTGGTCTTCAGTCCAGAGACTAGTTTGATGTAACTCTCTATGCTGCTTTATCCTGTGCAAGATTCATCTCAAAGTACCTACTGCAGCCGAGATCCTTCTGAATCTGCTTATTGAAATCATCTCTTGGTCTCGCTCTACGATTTTTACCCTCGGCCCTGCCCTGCAATACTAAAATGGTGATACCTTGACGCCTCAGAACATGTCCTACCAACCGATATATTCTTCTAGTCAAGTTGTGCCACAAATTCCTCTTCTCCACAGTTCTGTTCAGTACCTCCTCATTAGTTACTTGATCTACCCATCTAATCTTCAGCATTCTTCTGCAGCACCACATTTCGAAAGCTTCTATTCTCTTGTTGTATAAACTATTTATCGTCCACGTTTCACTCCCATACATGGCTACACTCCATACAAATACTTTTAGAAAAGACTTCCTCACTAATAAATCTATACTCGATGTTAACAAACTTCTCTTCTTCAGAAACCCTTTCCTTGCCATTGTCAGTCTACATTTTATATCATCTCTACTTCGACCATCGTCACTTATTTTGCTCCCCAAACAGCAAAACTCATTTACTACTTTGAGTGTGTCCTTTCCTAATGTAATTCCCTCAGCATCACCTGATTTAAATTGACCACATTCGATTATCCTAGTTTTGCTTTTGTTGGTGTTCATCTTATATCCTCCTTTCAAGACACTGTCCATTCCGTTCAACCGCTCTTCCAGGTCCTTTGCTGTCCCTAACAGAGTTACAATGTCATCAGCAAACATCAAAGTTTTTATTTCTTCTCCATGGATTTTAATTCCTACTCCAATTTTCCTTTTGGTACCATTAATGCTTGCTCAATATACAGATTGAATAACATCTGGGATAGGCTGAAAACCTGTCTCATTCCGTTCCCAACCACTGCTTCCCTTTCATGCCCCTAGACTCTTATTACCGCCATCTGGTTTCTGTACAAACGGTATATGGCCTTTCGCTCCATGTATTTGACTCGTTCCACCCTCAGAATTTGAAAGGGAGTATTCCAGTCAAAATTGACAAAACTTTCTCTAAGTCTGCAAATCCCAGAAAAGTATTTCTATTTGCCTGCTTCATTTACTGTATTTTTATATTATCTCCTTTCATCAATCAAATTCAGTATCTCTTCTGTTACCCAAGGATTTATACCAGCCCTCGTCTTTTACCTACTTGATCTTGTGCTGCCTTCACTATTTCATCTCTTAAGGCTACCCATTATTCTTCTACCGTATTTCTTTCGCCCGTTCTTGTCAATCGTTCCCTAATGTTCTCTCTGAAACTCTCTACAACCTCTGGTACTTTCAGTTAATCCAGGACCCATCTTCTTGAACTCCCGCCTTTTTGCAGGTTCTTCAGTTTTAATGTACAGTTCATAACCAATAGATTGTGGTCAGAGTCCACATCTGCCCCTGGAAATATCTTACAATTTAAAACCTGTTTCCTAAATCTCTGTCTTACCGTTATATAATCTATCTAAAACCTTCCAGTGTCTCCAGGCCCCTTCCCCGTATACAACCTTCTTTCATCATTCTCAAACCAAGTGTTCTACAGTTAAGTTATGCTCTGTGTAAAATCCTGCCAGGCAGCCTCCTCTTTCATTCCTTACCCCCACTCCATATTCACCTACTGCTTTTCCTTCTCCTCCTTTTCCTACAACCGAATTCCAGTCCCACATGACTATTAAATTTTCGTCTCCCTTCACTATTTGAATAAATTCTTTTATCTCATCACACATTTCTTCAATCTCTTCGTCATCTGCGGAGATAGGTGTCATATAAAGTTGTACTACTATGTTAGGCCTGCGCTCCGTGTCTGTCTTGGCTACAGTGATGCGTTCACTATGCTGTCCGTAGTAGCTTACATGCATTCCTATTCTTTTTATTCATAATTAAACTACTACTGCATTACCCCTATTTGATTTTGTATTTATAATGCTGTATTTACCTGATCAGAAGTCTTGTTCCTCCTGCCAGCGAACTTCACTAATTTTCACTATATCTACCTTTAATCTATCCATTTTCCTTTCTAAATTTTCTAACCTTCTTGCCAAGTTAAGGGATCTGACATTCCACGCTCCGATTCGCAGAACGTCAGTTTTGTTTCTCCCGATAGCGACGTCCTTCCTGAATAGTCCCCGCCCGGTGAACCGAACGTGGGACTATATTTCCTCTGGAATATAGTACCCAAGAGGACGCCACCATCATTTAACCATAGAGTAAATCTTTATGTACTTGGGAAAAATTGCGGCTGTAGTTTCCCCTTGCTTTCACCGTTAGCCGTAGCAGCACAGCAAGGCCGTTTTGCTTAATGTTACAAGGCCAGATCAATCAATCATCCAGACTGTTGCTCTTCAGCTACTGGAAAGGCTGCTGCTCCTCTTCAGGATCCACACGTTTCTCTCGCCTCTCAACAGATACTCCTCTGTTGCGGTTGCACATACGGTACGGCAATGTGTATCACTGAGGCACGCAAGCCTCCCCGCCATCGGCCAGGTCCTTGGTTCATGAGAGGAGCATTATTTATGACGAATTTCATCAGTAAATATATGTATTGTCAAGGTGCAGTTAATATGACTGACACATTGAAAAATGGCTCAAATGGCTCTGAGCACTATGGGAATCAACTGCTGAGGTCATTAGTCCCCTAGAACTTAGAACTAGTTAAACCTAACTAACCTAAGGACATCACAAACATCCATACACGAGGCAGGATTCGAACCTGCGACCGTAGCGGTCTTGCGGTTCCAGACTGCAGCGCCTTTAACCGCACGGCCACTTCGGCCGGCTGACACATTGAAGATGTACCTTCATGACTTCCGTGGGTGAATACCAAATGCTAATTTTACCACCTGCGTTTGTGCAATGTACAATTTCTTTCTAAGTAATGAGTTACCTCAGATAACAGTTCCATGTTCTATAACATATTAGTGGCGGGAAATACGCAAAATATGTCAGAAAGTTGTTTCGCTTTTTTCCAAGACTAGTACTTATAAGAAGAGAAGAAGTAGCTGAACTTAGCTGTTCAAGAAGCTCAGCAATGGGCTTCTTCCAGTACAAGTTTTCATCCGTACGTGCACCTAACAATTTGCAGCATTCTACCCTATTCCCCCACACCTTCCCAAATGCTACATCAAACATTGGTGCGACTCTATTTGTTGTACAGTCTTGAAGATAGTGTGTATTTCATTTTTACTTTAAAGAGAGTCCTTTATGTAAGAACTACTCAATAATTATTTGAAAATATCATTACCAATTCTTCTGTTGCATTCCTTCTAATGGAATTTGTTATAACACTAGTATCATTGGCAGAAAGTACTAATTACGCTCGTTGAATGTTAAGTGAAATGTCATTCACACATATAATAAATAGGGATGGACCCAAAATAGAACCCCGTTCCACTCCCTTTGTGATTTCTCTCCAGCCTCTAAAATTTTCTTCCCTTCTGACAATGTTTGAATTATTCAGCACAACCGTTTGCTCTCTGTCAAGTATGACTCAAATCAGCTGTGCATAAAGCTATCAGTTCTACGAAATCCAATTTTTCTAAAGGATTAACGTAATCTACACAATCAAATGCCTTCGAAAGATAAAAAAAATACCAACTGGAGATATTTCATTATTTAAGACTTATACTATTTGATGAGTGACTGTACAAATAGCATTCTCAGTCGAGCAATTGGAATGTAGGAGACGAGGTATTGGCGGAAGTAGAGCTATGAGGATGAGTTATGAGTCGTGTTTAGGTAGCTGAGTCGATAGAGTACTTGTCGGCGAAAGGCGAAGGTCTCGTGTTAGATTCTCGGTTGTGCATACAGTTTTAATCATCCAGGACGTTTTAGCCCTTCTGAAATCCCAGCTTTGATATGCTAAATGAATTATTTCCACTTAAGTGAGAGACTTCGTTTGATTGCATTACTTTTGTGAATGTTTAGGAGAAATATGTCAGTAAGGTACTTGGACGATAATTGATTAAGTTTGTTTTGTCACCTTTCTTATGAATAGGTTTAACAATAGCGTATTTAAAGCTGTCGGGAAAACTTGCATATACCATTAACGAAATTACTTATTAAGTTGGAACGACTTATCAGAATTCTCTCTGAAATTTCATCAACGTCACATGAGTTCTGATTTCCTAGAAATTTTGTAATACTATTAATTTCAGGAAAGGCGGTCAGTGCTACTTCTAGTTGCTTAAAGTAATGGCAAATGACCTTTTCAGTATATCTTCCAACTTCCTCTACTAAACCATTCATTCCTGTTCTTAGAAAGTGATAGTTAAAAGTACTTTAAATTTCTGAACTATCAGTCACGAAATTGTCATTTAGTTTAATTGTTATGGTATCTTGTACATTGACTGGCTGTCCTGTCTCCTGTTTCACATCTCATATAGTCTTAACCTTATTATTGGCATTATTTATTTGTGTCAGGAGGCGCATACTTCTCTATATTTCACTTAATATACTTAATATACTGCAGTATTTCTTGTAGTATGCAAGTAATGTCGGATTTGGACGTAAACTGACTTTTTTATGAATTTCTCTCTTCTTCTTGCACAAGATTTTTATTCCCTTAGTTATCCACGGCTTCCTTATTTGATAGTGGATCTTTTGAATAATTTTTTAGGAAATCAGATTTGAAATATTGCCACAAACTTTGTATGGAGTAAACAGGAATTGATGATAGCATCTGTTTCTGCGTAAAGGATGTCTCTCCTAAGAGTCTGGCCGTGCGGTTAAAGGCGCTGCAGTCTGGAACCGCAAGACCGCTACGGTCGCAGGTTCGAATCCTGCCTCGGGCATGGATGTTTGTGATGTCCTTAGGTTAGTTAGGTTTAACTAGTTCTAAGTTCTAGGGGACTAATGACCTCAGCAGTTGAGTCCCATAGTGCTCAGAGCCATTTTTCCTAAGAGTCGTCAGGGGCATTTTCTCTATATTTTCGGAAGATATTTGAAATTTTGTTTTTGCAGTGTGCAGCTGGAGGCAGCCCAAAGAAATAATACATATCTGGCTGATCAGTCTTTCATGCCAGTACCTGCAGAAAGCGTCAGTTTCTTTCCCGTTAGGAGCAAAATGATTTCTTAGAGATAGACCAGTCAGTGAGTTTTTAAGCGCACATAATTAGATCTCCCAGTCACTGGCCATTATCTTACCAGATATTAATGCAACACAACGAATCACATTTCAGTATTTTACCAGCCATAAAAATCTGAAGAGTCAGCCAGAATGTACCCCAAAGTGGGCTATCTTTTCAGCAACATGACACAGCTCCGTCAGAAGATCGTACACAGCTTCCTCTAAGACTTCGTTGACTTCACACCAACCTGACAGACAGACACACACACACACACACACACACACACACACACACACACACACCACATGCACACACACACACACACACACACACACACACACACACACACACACACACGATATACGTTGGCACACCCTTGTCATCGCTCACTTTGTCCACTTCAAACAATATTGTATTACTTACGATTTGTATATCTATGAACAGTTATAGTGGATATCTCCTTGCCCTTTTGAGAAGCATGAGAATTGCAAACACGGCAGTTGGGAGCATGTTTCTCAAATTAAGAGCAGATTTTGAACTGAAGACTCACGGCATGGCGGCCGTACGAATACGCTGGACCAAAATGCAGCGAAACTCGGCGAATGCGTGATGCTGAACTGTGTCTGGAGTCATTTGACGACAATTAATAATCTGAAAAATTGTGTATATGAGTTGTTTGTTGATTTCGCTGCAAAAGCGAGCGCTTCCAGGAATCTGGTTGTTTGTTCTTACTGCTGGTATTGCCTCTAAATGTAGCCTTGAGCCTTACCTGCTGAGCCGATTGTTTGTTCCTCGTATCTGTAGTCCACAGCTGGCGCTCTACTGGCCAGCGTTTCTACCTCTTGGTCAATGGGCCCAAAGTTCGATTCCCGGTCGGGTTGGGCATTTTCTCCGCCCGGGGACTGGATGTCTGTGTTGTCCCCATCATCTCATTATCATACGGGAAGTAGCGAAATTGGACCTGGAAAGATTGGGAACTTGTAACGGCCTGATGACATCGACGTCAAGCACCCCACAAACGAAAATCATCATCATAATCATCTTATCTGTATACAATGCAGAAACATCGGAAGGTGCTTACCAGTGCTTTTTACTCATTTGTGTACATTCAAAACTTTGCAAATCTCTGAGAACTTCTTCCAAAGATAGGTCCAAAAACTGTAACGCCCGAGTATGCACAAGATTGTCAGATGCATAGCGAATAACCAAGAGTCCGGTTAGCGAAACGAATAAATATGCTGGTGATATTCATTCGCACACACAAAAGTATTCGAAGGAAAACTTAATATTTAATGATCTTACACCCATTCACGGTACGGTTGAGATTGCAGTTTCTGACTGGTAGAATTCCAGCGGGGAAGAAGTGCAATTATATTACGATTATAATATTCGGAAAGCACTCAAAACTCTGGAGAACGACAAACTGTCAGGTTCGTCACTCAGGCTGCGTTTTCTGCTGCTGAGTATGTGTTTAAGGAAATGAAACAACTAACAACGGGACGCGACGACGTTGGGACCACGGATTTACATCAAACTTCGTGCGTGTTTAGGAGTCCATTGAAACAACGTAATGGGCAGTTACGAGAAAACTGCATGAGAAGTTTTACACGTCTGTTATGTACCTTATGTATCACTGCGAATGGTGTTTATTTAACTGAGAATCTTTCTGCATGTATTTGGTATCTGTGTTGCCTTCAATTCTGTGTATCGATATAATTTAATTTCTTGCAATATAAGCCGATTGATAGTTTTGTGTGACGAGCCTCGTACAGATGGACAGTTTACAACTGAATGGACAAAGTTAACGCTTTGAGCGATCAACTCATGGTCACTCTATGTATTTAATTGAGTTTCTTTGACAAATTTAAAGTAGCACTTCAGTTTCTGATGCAGGAACCTTTCTATGATCCCTCCGCCATGTGTGAACAAAGGAAAGATATTGTGGCCATAATTCTTCGTATTGAATGGAGTAAGTGATTCTATGAAGAACGAACCCCAATTTGCGTGATTCTTTTTTCAAATATGATGGTAGTTACAGAATTTAAAAACTCACATTGTAAGACTCTGACACTGACTTCAGTTAAATCATTGTTCTGTCTCCTTTACGGTGTGGTTCAGTGATGGTGGGGAAGGAAGCGTCTCTTTTGGTTACTACGTAATGTGTTATTGTTCTAAAGGCAGTGCAGGATCATCCGTCTTCTGAATGGGTTCTTAATTTTTACCTCCATGTGTCTAAAGTTACTCACACTAATTTTCCCCTTAATTTTGTTTAACCCTTCTGCTAACATCGGGGTTAATAAAATTACGATACTAACTATTTGTTAAGTGTATTTCTACTTTCACTTGTGCTTACAATTAAATGTGGCCTGCTTATCTGTCAATGTATATCCATCAGCGCTTTTCACTTTATATATCCAAATACTATTATCCCACTTTTATTTATTTTCCATGATTCGTGGAAGATGTTCTTGTTACCACACTTTGTAGTATTTGGTACGAAATTTGTAGCAAATGGAACTGAATCTGCAGCTATATCACTCCACGCAGAAGCAATAAAAGTTACAACTTCACCTACGCTGAAGCGCCAAGGAAACTGGCATAGGCATGCGTATTCAGATAGAGAAATATGTAAACAGGCAGAATACGGCGCTGCGGTCGGCAAAGCGTATATGAGACAACAGGTGTCTGGCGCAGCTGTTAAATCAGTGACTGCTGTTACAATGGCAGGTTATCAGGATTTAAACAAGTTTGAACGTGGTGTTATAGTCGGCGCACGAGCGATGGGACACAGCATCTTCGAGGTAGCGATAAAGTGAGGAGTTTTCCCGGACGACCATTTCACAAGTGTACCGTGAATATCAGGAATCCGGTAAAATATCAACTCTCCGACATCGCTGCGGGCGGAAAAAAATCCTGCTGGAATGGGACCAATGACGACTGAAGATAATCGTTCAACGTCACAGGAGTGCAACCCCTACGCCGACTGCCTCAGATTTCAATGGTGCGCCATTTATAAGTGTCAGTGTGCGGACCATTCAACGAAACATCATCCATATGGGCTTTCGGAGCTGAATGTCCACTCGTGTACCCTTGATGACTGCACAAAACAACGCTTTACGCCTCGTCTGGGCCCGTCAACAGCGACATTGGACTGCTGATAACTGGAAACAGGTTGCTTGATCGTACGAGTCTCGTTTCAAATAGTATCGAGCAGATGGACGTGTACGGGTGTGGAGACAGTCTCATGAATCCATGGACCCTGCATGTCAGCAGGGAACTGTTCATGTTGGTGGAGGCTCTGTAATTGTCTGGGTCGTGTGCAGTTGGTGTGATATGGGACCCTAGATACGTCCAGATACGACTGTGACAGATGACACGTTCGTAAGCATCCTGTACGATCAGCTGCATCCGTTCACGTCCATTGTGCATTCCGACGGACCTAGGCTGTTCCACAAGGACAATGGGACACTCCACAGATCCAGAATTGCTACAGTGTTCTTCCAGGAACACTCTTCTGAGTTTAAACACTTCCGCTGGCCACCAGACTTCCCGCACATGAACATTATTGTGCGTATCTGGGTCGCCGCGCAACGTGCTGTTCAGAAGAGATCTCCACCCCTCGTGTTGTCAGGGATTTATGGAAAGCTCTGCAGGATTCATGGTGTCAAATCCCTCCAGCACTATTTCGGACATTAGCCAAGTCCATTCCAAGTCGTGATGCGGCACCTCTTTGTGCTCGCGGGCCCTAGCACGATATAAGGCAGATGGACCAGTTTTTTTGACACTTCCGTATATATTGTTGTGACATTGTTCTTTTATTTCATTGTTGAGCGAGGAAAATCACGACAACAACGAATTTGTAACGGTTCCTTGTTGCTATTTTGAACTGCGGCATTCTTAGCTTGCACTTCTGGACGGAAACATGGGCAACAATGAAAGCCTGCCGGAATTTCAATAGATAATAAATATTGATAATCCAGATCATCTGTGTGATGAAACCGATATGTATTACTTGCGTGTGCCGAAGATGAAAACCGTAATGTTGAAGTTACTACAGAGGTTAATAAGTTCATAAAGATTTGTGAAATACATCAAATGATGGAGTCACCAGGGACAGGAGAATTATCGGAAAATGTCGCTGAAAACTAAGATCAATCCTTTGGCTATGTTCGTATCTAGAAGTGATCTGCCACGATATTTTACAAAGTTCCGTCAATGGAGAAAGGTAGTTCAAAACAGTCTTCGAGAAAAGCCTTTTTTTTAAGATACAGCAGTAAGGCTGTACATTTAAGTGCAAATATGTTTTCTTTCCTTTTCCTTGGAAACGTGCTGATGTAGGTATATTGAAGAAAAAGGTCAATAATATTTGGATGAATACAGTGAATTACGCCAACAACCTAAAGAATGGCACAACATCATAATCCGGTCGGTTTTGGCACCAATTTCAATTCTTGTGGCTACAGAAAAAGCTGACAGATACCGTACTACTCTCTCCAAGTTATTTAGTAGCCACCCAGAGTGTCGAAGTCCTGCCGGCCAGAGTGGCCGAGCGGTTCTAGGCGCTACAGTCTGGAACCGCGCGACCGCTACGGTCACAGGTTCGAATTCTGCCTCGGGCATGGATGTGTGTGATGTCCTTAGGTTAGTTAGGTTTAAGTAGTTTTAAGTTCTAGGGGACTGATGACCTTAGAAGTTAAGTCCCATAGTGCTCAGAGCCATTTGAACCATTTGTCGAAGTCCATTATTCATGGCTATTAAGCACGAAATTTCAACAATTATCAGCTGGTTTGAGGTTTTATGACGTGAGAACTGGCAGCATCAGAACTGCACAACGATCTTCTGGCAGTAACAGAGATTTTTGTCATCTTTGTCAATGCAGACCTATCCCATTCTTGTCATTCAAAACCTGTAAGTCTGTAAGTATCTGTATATTTGAATTACTTTGTCTCTGTTTTCTTTCAATTTTGATACTAAGGCATGTCCGGCACCTTTGCAAAAGAGATCTTTGATTCAATGAGTCTACTAATATCAACAGCTGCATAAATAATTACATCCCTAATGAGTAACAACAATTGAAGGAAGACTGGCTATTTTCTGCCCCATCCGTCCATTTTGAGTGTACATAAAATCGAAACCAGGGAAGTATGGTATAAAATTAATGATATGTGAATATGCTGAAATGGATCTGCATGTAGTCTAAAAGAATATACTGGCATGAAGGCCAACTATAGAAAAGTAAATGAAGGGCAACATGTTTTTTTGGGTATGCTTGAACCATATTTTCAATCTGGAAAGGGAATCACAATAGATTACTTTTTTATTTACATAACGCTAGCTGAAAAGTAGTTGGATCATAACTTAATATTAGTGGGAACCCTAAGAACAAACAAAAGAGAAATACCACAGGAGTTTTTGTCTAATGCGATGAAGGAGAAACGCATTTCCATCATTTGATTTCACAAACCAGATCACTACTGTCTCATACATTCCATAGGTAAGGAACTGTGTTGTTCTGCTTTCAACCCAATTCCAAGATGACTCCCTTGAAGAAGAAAAAGAAAAAAAAGACACTTATCATAATTGCTCACTACAATAAGACTAAAGGGGAAGCAGACAAGGGTGACCTGATGACAAGAGAATACAGTTGTGTACGTACAACAAATCATTGGCCGTACTAAATATTCATGGAAATGGTGGATATCGCCGCTCTTAATGCATAAATTCTGTGGTCACAAAAATATGCTTGCTGGCAGGAAGATTCCATATGAAGGAGGAAGCATGTTAGCGAAACCGCACGTGGCAGAACGAGTAAGACTGCAACTGGACTACATTCAGAGGTTGTAAGAGCCATTGAAGATATTGGAATTTAAGCAAGAATGACATACGGTACAGTAGGTAGCAGAAAGTATTTTTTAGATTTACAAAAGGAAAAGATGTGCAAGATGTGCATTGAAGACCGAAAGACTACTTCTATATGCATGACATGAAGTTGAAACCACAGAAGAGACACATCTGTGGTAAATTGGTCTGAATGTTAGCAGAAGTTATCTGAAAGGATTAATACATGATTGAGTAAAATCTTTAATAAACCATCATTTTAGATTAATAAATGCCATTCTATATTATTATGTGACTGTATTACTTATAATTTTTTTTTTACCTGAGGTAATAATTTTTCCCCACTTGGTAATCGGAGGGTGTAAAATTGCCTTGGTGATAGAAGTGTTCAGCAGATTGTTATGCAAGTAAGGGGCTGTACAATGTTACCTTTGGTACGATATCGCTTTACGTTCCTTTCATGTGGGTTGTTTGTTATTGTAATAAATCACTAATTTTAATCGGCGTTGCTTTTCAAATAACCGCCCTCGCCATATACTTATGCGCAATAAACTTGTTCCCTCGCGGGATAAAGATATCAAGTGCTGCCTGATTCACAGTAACATTAAAAAAGATTTTGCGTGTTACGGGTGCATCTGTGATGTGTGCTACGTCTGCGTGCGGTCGAACCGTATGACAGTCATAATCGTTGTGCAATAAAATATTTGAATTTTGATGCAGTTTATAATTTTTACCGAAGTGTCCACATTGCAGTCTTGGAGGCTAAGAGTGAGATAAAATTTATGTAAAGTACTTTCTTCTACTCATTATTCGAAGGAAAGTGTCAAACTCCATTGTTGTATTACAACTAACGTTACTGCTTAAGCATAATTCTCGACAGCTCTTGGCAATTAATTACTCCTCAGAGCAAGAAGAACGTCTTTAACAAAGCCCAGGTGAGTAGAATTTTTTAAAAGGTAGTAGTAAACTTGAACTTGGCGTTTCCTGTAAAGACAAATAATACGAATGCAGTATGCATATAACCTGCAGTTTACTAGGATTTTCCGTGCCTGCCTTTAGCTTTGTTATCTGGCAGTAATTATCTGAGAGGGAAAGACGTTCATACATATACGACATTTTTCACTGTTAATATCTATAAGTTCAAGGGCGTGCTGGAATGTAATGCCTCTGAATTCTTTTGTAAAACTCTTAAAGCTTTTTAAATGAAAGAATCCTTACTAACATTCTACATCTTTATTCATAAAGTCTACATATTTTTAGCCATCTGCCGTTGCAGTGCTCCGAATTGTAATGTGTAGAATGGAGGTGCATAAGATAACTATCTCGGTAAGTGAGAAACAGCATGCTGTAATCAAGTTTCGGATTTGAAGAGTTTCTCCACACATGAAGCTCCTTCTCGTTCAACATGACAATGTCAGACAACACACGAACGCTGCTACATCTGCAATAGACAAACGCTTTGGGTTCAGTGTCAATGATCACCTGGCCAAGGGACTTGACAGTGGACTCATCAATGCTATATCAATACCGGCTACTGTTATTATATTAGTGACTCACCAATAGCGTTACTCTTATGACAGGATTTATATTTTTGTTTTGTGACCGTGACGGTATGTAATGGTAACGTTTCGGAGCATTCTACTGCGACGCCCTCATTCTTTTGTACTGCGTTGACTACATCTTCCATACGAACAGCTAATCGGTCTGATGTATTCTTCGCTGGCCGGTGCTCTGTCCTTTGCTTCCGCGACCTGCGGTTTTTCGCAGTCGCTGTGTCGAGAATGAGGTTTATTACGTCTACGCCGATATTGTTCCCTACATTTGCGTCGTGAAAATCTGTCTGCGTTAGTTTGGCTCGCAAAATACGCGGTCTTCAGTTTTCTGCCTTGTTGCTGCCGCGATTATGTCGCGGTGAAAATCCTCTTCCGCGAACGACTGAATTATTTCGACCTATGCCCGTACCTCGTTGAGCAAAATCAATGTGATTCCTATCGCCGTCATTTTGTTATTTGTCATTGTCGTTAACCCTATTGTTATTATTAAGGGCGACAATCACGATTAATTTCCAATGGCCTTGGTCCTTTACTATTTCGAGAAACGCACAAAACGTTTAATGACTGCTTCCTGTATACCTCTTCGAATCCTCTGGCCACTATTCCATGGTTCCCAAATAGTCTTGGAATCGGATCGTTTATTTTTTAAGTGCATCAATTTTCGGTACCTAGATTCACAGATATCTTTGACAAAGGTTCTGCTCCTATTGTCATATAATCCAGCCATTATGAATTCTGGACGTAAACAATCATGTTTTCGCTCTGATCAGTATTCCTCTGTAAACTTTTGTTTGAATTTGTTAAACGTCATCTGATCAGTGTTCAAATTTCGTGCCAATCGTTTAGCATCCCCTGATAATACACTGATAACTATGTTAATCTTTTCGTGATCAGTCAAACATTCAGAAAAAATTCTATTGCAATTTATCAGAAAATCCAGTGGGTGTCAGCCAGTACGTCTTTTGGTAGTATCAAAGTGTTCTTCACCCTCCAGTAGTTTGTTATGAAGTATCCTATCAGTGACGCAGCTCGACTTATATCTTATTTTCTTTCCAAGGTCGTAGATCTTGCCTCGAATTTGTGAAGTGATTTGGTTACACTTCCGTTACCAAAAATTTACCTGTTTTCTTATTTCTTTCTCAGAATCAACCACTGTCTTCCTCAAATGTTAGATTTCATTTCTACGTTCGTCAACAATTTCGGTTTCTAGACTGAAAACGTTTTCGTCCACTTTGGTTATTGCTAAGGGTTCTACCTATTTCTTGGATCTTTATGATTTCTAAATCGAATATTTCGTGGACGTCATTGATCTGTCCCTGCATAGTGGCCATATTGGTATTTATGGTATTTATTTCAAGGTTCACTGCTGTGATTGCGGTAGTCAAAACGCCTACTTATTCGTCTACTTTTTCGATCTGTTTGCTGATTGTAATGCTTGCGTTTTCTGCTCATTATTAAGGCTACTAATACGACTTGCTTGTGTTTTCAGTTGATTCTCAAGACTACTAACTTGTATTCTGAGTTTGTTATCAAGATCATTAATTTGTATTTTGAGTTGGTTATCAAGACCACAAACTAGTGCTTTAGTTTGACTGTTAATGCTCCTGATTCGTGCTTTAGTCTCATCTTTAATCTGTGTAGACAAAACTTTGAATAGGTCGCTCATGCTTAATGGTTTCTCGCTGTTCTGCTCTTCTGTATCCTCATGCTCTGATTCTACATCATGTGATTCTACCGGTTCTGTCTTTGCGAAGTACTGGACTGAGTGTCTATTCATTTACGTAATCATTATCTTCCCCGTAAGCTTCCACATTCGTTCCGCACTTTGACTCCTGTTTTATCTGTGAAGCCAATTGCTGCTCTTTGGCGATATTTCTGTACACATTTCGGTAACTGCTATAGGTAATATCGATATTAGTGTTACACTACCCACCATCAACCTTAGCATCCCGGCCCAGCTGAGCTGCACGCCATGCCTAGTGACACGTTATCTCCTGATAGTCGTCCCACTGTGCACCAGACCAGTGTAATCTATGCCCGATGGGCACCTACCAGCGCTATTTCTGACTACGCAATTGAGCGTCTTACAGTACGCCAACACGAAGCCGGTAACAGTGCCACAACAGCTCTATCATATGCACATTTGTGCCAACAGTTACGGAGGCCATCAGATTCAGGCCAACACATATTATTCTTTCCTCGCCTTGTCTAAGTTTCCAAATCTGCTTTTACTGCTTGATCGCCATAGGTTGAATCTTTACATGAAAGCCCTGAATGAAGCATCACTTATTTTATCTTGGCATTCAGTTGAAAAACTGGTTTCCTGTTTTTAATTCCTATGACAATTGAGGACGTACACCTCTGCTATGGGTACTACCTTGCAGTAGCACTTTCTTATTCATGACAATACAAACGTTCAGAGCAGTTCACACCAAATTCTTCAGAACTTTCTTTACTTCTACTAGGAACTGACCCTCGTTTGGTAGCCGGAACCTATTTCTGGTTACTACAAAAAGTTATCAAACTTTGACCTCCTCATCTTCCTCCTAGCCACTGCACCAGCTGCTATGTATCTCTCCCCATCCTCTTCCAACCCCTCCCCGATCCACAAACTGCCATCATTCTCACTACATCCTTCTTTGCTTCTCCCAGCTGTTCAGATCTTCCTTTCCTGCCACATCTTCCAGCTAACCTTACTGCATATCTTGCAGTTTCAAGACAGGGCCTCTCTGTGACTGCTGAAATGATCTCCCTACTACATTACTCCACTGAAAGCATTCGGTACAACTCTCACAAAGAATATCACTACTCATTTGTCTACAACATTTTCCACAGTTCCCACTCATAGGCCAAATAATATACACCATAAAAGGAACAGAAAGACTTGGTACATAGTCTGAGGAAAAAGTGTAGCACCCAAAATACATAGCTGCATATCAAGGTTACTTCGCACACATACACGCCGCCCGGAATTAGCCGAGCGGTCTGATGCGCTGCGGTCATGGACTGCGTGGCTGGTCCCGGCGGAGGTTCGAGTCCTCCCTCGAGCATGGGTGTGTGTGTTTGTCCTTAGGATAATTTAGGTTAAGTAGTGTGTAAGCTTGGGGACTGATGACCTTAGTAGTTAAGTCCCATAAGATTTCACACACATTTGAACATTTGAACACACATACACACTATCTGCAATTGTGTAAATCATTAGAGTTACAGCTCTCCGTGAAAGGTAGAACGACCACCAGAGTGCATTAATGTTGTTCGTGTTTAGTGTTGTTACCAGGGCTGGTGAGATATATAAGAAGCGTGAACACGGTCATGTGTTGAGTCATGACTGTGAAGGACACGGAAATGTCGCATACTCGTATGGGACAGCTTTGTCAGCCTCTGAAAGAGTTTTAAAGGGCCTCCATAGTGGGTCACCATTCGGCTGGCTGGCCGAATCATGCAGTACACGGATCTGTGGGGTGTTCGGATGTAGTAGTGGCCTGTGTAGAACATCCTACGTCGTCATGTGTTACTTCTCTTTCGACAGTGCCGTGGTGTCTTTTCAACAGGACAATGCTCTTCCACACATGAAACACATCTCAGTGAACTATCAAAGTGATGCAGACGTTCTGCCATGGGCATCAAGATCCCCTGAATGACCCCGAGAGAACGCGTTTGGATTCTGCTCGGACGCAACTCCTTCTCAGCACTAATAACCAGGACATCAAGTACCAGATACACCATTTCTGGGCCATCGTGCCTAGGAGAGGATGCAATGGTTTTATGAGACCCTACCCAAAAAACTCAGTGCGTACGTCCAGGCCAGAATTGTGGATGATTGCAAAGATAAGTGGGCGCATAGTGCCATAGTTTGTAAATTTGCGTCTAATTTGTAATCACTGAAATAACATCACATATCCCTTCAATCCGTGAAGTTTCATTTTATTTCCTCTTCTCCTTCTGGGTGTTCGACTTTTTATTTCAGGCATTGTACATTTTAATTAACCACAGGTCTCATAGTTTCTTCAGTACTTTCAAATACTCATCTAATGAGTAGATAACTTGTTGTATGTCTTCTTCCGCACGTTGATCATTTTAGGACTATCGTGCGAGTATTATATGACGTTGTATAGCGATGATAAGAGCTCTGGAAGACGCCACAAAGAAAAGTCAGTCGCCATTGCGTAAAGATTTCGTAGTTGACGAGTGAACAGCTAACTGCCGAGTAATTTTAGCCAGGGCTCATTACAGACAAAGAATGCTACGTATTCATCTATACTCTGCCGGCCATACTGTAGCCCCTCCCCACCAAATCAATTTACAGAAATCACTGTAAAACTATATCTACTTGGCTGGATGGATATTTGAACTGCCTTTGTCCCATTCACCAGGTCAGTGTCTTACCACTGCACCACCTCGTTCACTGACTAGAACTAATGGCTAGGCGTTATTTGTAGGATCAGGCAATATATAGGCAGGCTGACAGGTCTGAGAACTGTGGAACACGATCGACGAACTTGTTCGCTTCAAACATGGGACAGAGCCACATAGAGCTGGCCGTGCGAAAAGCAGCTGACACTATCGTACAAGCACACACGAAACGTGTGGCCTTGTGCTTTGTTTATGGTCATGACATAAAATAAGCTCACCGAGAATTGTAGAATTTTAAAGGGAAATGGCATATTTTTAACAATAAGGAGGATTCAGTGTATAAAAGTTCTGTCGCCTGCGCCACTACCCGTCAAAATTTCTACATCTATGACACGAAGCTGTAGAAAAGTAACGTCAAGCCTCAATAAGTGAAGGTTTCCGAGGAACGAGAAAATGCATGACGCTCTCGGTCAGGCTTACGTTGCACCTAAAGTTTGAAAGGAGTTTCCAGAGGGCGAGTTAACGCCTGATGAATTATTCTGATTCCTGTAATAATATTTCTATATATTGAAATTGAAATCATTTGTAGTAATACAATACACAATCTGATTCATTTAGTACTAATTTGATTTCGTATTTAAATATTAAGGAATAGCATTGTAGCTTTGCACCCCTTTGAGGTAGATGTCACATTCATTTTACTGCAGTCTTTCATGAACTATAACTATACAGTGCGAGACAGGAGTAAAGTACCTGCTATGAGGGATCATAGGATTGGTGATTCTGAACAAGAAACCTCAAATGCACATATGTTATTTTTTTATCCATATCCGACGTATAGCTCTTTGAAAATCAAAAGTGTCAGTCGTGTGTCCTTTTTCACCAGCACAGCGAAAGCGACATTAGGCTACATAGTGTGGTTTTTGCAGACCACTTTAATGTGTGCTTCAGTTGCGTATCGTGAGGCTAGTATTTTACATGCGTGTGCTCAAGTAAAGGACCGTACGAACGAGCTAAGATCAGCATCAGAGCAGCTGTCTACAAGCGCTCCAAAATACACTGCAATTGATGGTGGACGTTTGAACATCTTTTATTAGGACATGTACACAGTGAAATGAAACAATAGATCACAATGTTTCACGCACTATAACCGGCATTTTCCTTTTCTGCACAGTTTTCATTAATTTCCTAGGATCTATTAAGAATAGGACATACATTCATATGACGTTTATGGTCAGAACCACTAATACTATCACCACTCCCGCAAATACTTTTCCTCCTGACTCTTCCTGTTAACAGACTGATCTATAGTGCTGTGCCACATGCAATATGGTCATCATCTTTCTTGAAGACACGTCTTCGTTGAATTATTCATTCCTACAACAGAATAAAAAACTCCGGATGGAAGTTACTTCAGTGTTACTCTAAAGCAGTCACTCATATAAGCTTGCTCATTGCCTGAATTTATCGATATATGTGGACTAAACTACAAAGAAAGCTATTTAGTCGGTTATATATAATGCTTAATCTATAGCCTTTTTCATATCTCAAGATGAGTAAATACTCAAAGCTAAATTAGCCTCTCTTGAAACTAGCTTGTGCCGATCCAACCACAGCATACAGAAAATTGAAAAACTGTACAAAATTCCAGTGTATACACACATACGAATTAATTTTACTTCCACCCAGTCTAAGGTGATATAAGCTTCCGACGCTGATTGCAGTAAAGTCCATATGTATCCCCAAGCTACGCTGAAGTTACCTATGAAAACTCCAAAAAAATTCGTCTTCCAGTTTTGAAGGGTCTCGTGTTCAGACACCACGGTTTTAGATAACATTTCACGTGACGATATGTTTCTTTTACAGCCGATTTAGACAGAATAAAGCCTATACGTAGCTCCAAGCTACACTCAGGATACCTGTGCAAACACCATGAAAATTAATCTAGCAGTTTTGGAGATTCGCGTGTTCAAACAAAGCGATAAACACAATGGTTTTACGGTTTTATTATTACTGTAGATATACACTATGTGATCAAAAGTATCCGGACGCCTAAAAACTATACGTTTTTCATATTAGATGCGTTGTGCTGCCACCTACTGCCAGGTACTTCATATCAGCGACCTCAGTAGTCATCAGACATCGAGAGAAAGCAGAATGGGGAGCTCCGAGGAAATCACAGACATCGAACGTGGTCAGGTGATTGGGTGTCACTTGTGTCATACATCTGTACGCGAGATATCCACACTCCTAAAAATCCCAACGTCCACTGTTTCCGATGATACAGAGAAGTGGAAACATGAAGTGAGACGCACAGAATAAGCGTACAGGCCGACCTCGTCTATTGACTGACAGAGACACCGACAGTGGGAGAGGGTCGTAATGTGTAATAGGCAGACGTCTATCCAGATCATCACAAAAGAATTCCACATTGCATCAGAATCCACTGGAAGTACTATGTCAGTTAGGCAGGAGGTGAGAAAACTTTGATTTCATGGTTGAGCGACTGCTCATGAGCCACACGTCACGCCGGTAATTCCCAAACGACACCTCGCTTGGCGTAAGGAGCGTAAACATTGAACGATTGAACAGTGGAAAAATGTTGTGTGGAGTGACGAATCACGGTACACAATGTGGCGATCCGATGAAAGTGTGTGGATATGGCGAATGCCCGGTGAACATCATCTGTCAGCGTGTATAGTGCCAAAAGTAAAATTCGGAGGCGTTAGTGTTATGGTGTGATCGTGTTTCTCGTGGAGAGGGCTTGCACTCCTTCTTGTTTTGCGTGGCACTATCACAGCACCGGCCTACATTGATGTTTTAAGCACCTTCTTGCTTCCTACTGTTGAAGAGCAATTCGGGGATGGCGACTGCATCTGTTAACACGATCGAACACCTGTTCATAATGCACGGCCTGTGTCGGAGTGGTTACACGATAATAACATCCCTGTAATTGACTGGCCTGCACAGAGTCCTGACCTGAATCCTATAGGACACCTTTGGGATGTATAGGAACGTAGACTTCGTCCCAGGCCTCATCGACCGACGTCGATACCTCTCCTCATTGCAGCACTCCTTGAAGAATGGGCTGCCATTCCGCAAGAAACCTTCCAGTACCTGTTAACGTATGCTGCAAGCTCTCATCAAGGCTAAGGGTGGGCAAACACCATATTGAATTCCAGCGTTACCGGTGGAGGGCGCCACGAAAATGTAAGTCATTTTGAGCTAGGTGTCCGGATACTTTTGATCACATAGGATAAGTATAGATGTGTAGATGACTGGTGTTGTGCCATGGCCGAATGAATATCTTGTACAAATCCAATAATTATACACATCCGCGAAGAACGATGAAAGTGCATCCGATGTACAATGTGGCTGCCCACTATCCGCAGAAAAAGGAAGTTTGCGCGCGCTCCCGGGAGGAAGCCTGAAGTCGCATGTTTACAAGAGTCGAGGGTAGCAGGCCTTTGTTGGATGCTGTCGTCCGCTTCCTGCGATGGAAGGCTGATACGTATCTTCTTCACCACCGGAATGCAGATACAATTCCTTGTGATGGAGGAGTGTATGAAAGTCATTTGTTTCTATGTTTCGATACTGAAGATGTGTACTAGTCTTCCATCACTGTGGACGGGATCACCCAGAAATGAAATTTTGCCTCAGCTAGAAACGAGCAAGAGTAAGATTCAAAACATCATAGAGGTAACAACATCCCCTTGAAGAGTTTCTCCGCAGAAGGGGACGAATCGTTTGGTTTGTCCTACAAGTTTATTCGGCTCCAGTACTACTACCCGTATTTTCTTTCATTAGGCTGATAATTCCGGCATTTAAATCTTACCTTCTGAAAGGTTGGAGAGGATCTGAATCGCGCTCTTCTCAACTAGGAGTTCATTGTATTGACCACGGTCTTGTAGAACGAATGGGTGGTACAGGAGGAGAACACCGAAATGGTAGTGTTAGACAGGAAGTGGAAGTCTGAGAGCAGGCTTAATCCCGAGCGGAGCGCCTTGGCGGGCAGCCACTGCTGGGCGGCGGGCTGTGGACTGTGGGCTGACGCCGGCTATCTGGAGAGCGGCCGCAGCCCGAGAAGCCAAACTGCAGACGTCGTTAGCGGCCAGTCGGCCGGCCGGCTCGGTTTACTGCCGCAAGACGGCTACCCGCTCCGGCACCGGCCGCCCCCTCCCCGCTACCACGCCCTCCACTGCCGCGTTTACTGACAAAGGCTGAGCCTCCTTATCGGCCACGATACGCCCCACCGATTCGAGCACGGCTCTCCAGCACACTGGGGTTTCGGACCTACACTTCGTTCCCACCGTCGCTAAGTAGTTTTTCCTATACCCGCAGCCTGCAAATCAATAGGAAGTGCGTCCCTGAGAATACTACAGGCACCGTGTTTCGTTATTGTATGGCAGCCTGCGGCTTGCAGATGCCATGGGACAAACAAATACTGATCTACACCGAATATCACATGAGGTACATTACGGGTGGGCAGCTGGCGGCCTGTGGGTAGGGTCTAACCATCGATTGGTTTCATGCAAGTCTGCAGAAGAAGCACGTGGGAGAGAGAGCGAGCGCTCGTATTGCTTCTATTTTCTGTTACAGGAACAACACGTACCTATGCGGTCACTCATAGTAAATACTTACGGACACATATATAAGAAATTCATGTTAATTGTGTTTAAGCATATTAACACACGAAGTTACAAACGTTTAAACGAGCAGCATTTAGCCGAAATCGCAAAGGTACTCCTTATTGATTTTGACTGGAAATGCCTATTTCATTGCCATATTTGGTTTTGTGTCCTGTCTCATTTTATCCACAATAAAAATTATAAAAGTGTATGTATGTATGTATGTATCTATGCTCAACATCTCCTCCGAAGCCACTGGGTCGATTTCTGCCATATTTGGTACATATCATTTACTGTCTGGAAAGAATCACTGTGGGGTTAACAACCACCTACATATCAAAGGGTTGGGGTTGGGGTGGGGGTGAAAATACACTGTAGCCCACGACGTGAGGATACCCATAGTTAAGTTATCCAGCATCTGACAATGAGAACACTTGTATACTTGTAACAGACTTAGCACACAGTTTCAAACCTTTATGAAATGATGTGTGCGGAAAGTTTGTCGCTTACTACACTGAAGAGCCAAAGAAAGTATTACACCTGCCGAATATCGTTTAGGGCCATCGCGACCACGCAGAAGTGCCGCAACACGACGTGGAATGGATTCGACTAATGTCTCAAGTAGTGTTGGGGGGAACTGACACCATGAATCCTGCAGGGCTGTCCATCAATCCGTAACAGTACGAGGGGGTGGAGAACCCTTCTGAACACCACATTACAAGGCATCCCAGATATGTTCAATAATGTTCATGTCTGGGGAGTCTGGTGGCTAGCGGAAGTGTTTAAACTCATAAGGGCGTTCCTGGAACAACTCTGTAGGAATTCTAGAACTGTGGGGTGTTGCATTGTCCTGCTGGAAATGCGCAAGTCAGTCCGAATGCACAATGGACATGAATGGATGCAGGTGACCAGATAGGATCCTTACGTACGTTTCAACTGCCAGAGTCGTATCTAGACGTCTCAATGGTCCCATATCACTCCAACGGCAGACGCCCCAAACCATTATAGAGCCTCCACCATCTCGAACAGTCCCCTGTTGACATGCAGGATCCATGGATTCATGAGGTTGTCTCCATACCTTTACACGTCCATCTACTCGATACAATTTGAAACGAGACTCGTCTAGCAAGGCAGCATGTTTCCAGTAATCAACAGTCCAATGTTGGTGTGGACGGGCTTAGGCAGGCGTAAGGCTTTGTTCCATACATTAATCAAGGTTACACGAATGGACCTTTGGCTCCGAAAGTCCATATCGATGATGTTGCGTTGAATGGTTTGCATACTAACACTTGCTGATGGCCCAGCACTGAAATATGCAACAATTTGCAAAAGTGTGGCACTCCTGTCACGCTGAACGATTGACTTCAATCCTCGTTCTTGCAGGATCTTTTTCCGGACGCAGCGATGGCGGAGATTCGATGTGTTACCGGATTCCTGATATTCATTTTACACTCGTGAAATGGTCGCACGGGAAATTTCCCACTTCATCGCTACCTCAGAGATGCTGTGTCCCATCGTTCGTGAGCCGACTATAACACCACGTTCAAACACACTTAAATACTGATAACCTGCCATTGTAGCAGCAGTAACCGATCTAATACATGCGCCAGACACTTGTTGCCTTATACAGGCGTTGCCGACCGAAGCACCGTATTCTGTCTGTTTACATACCTCTGTATCTTAATACGCATGCCTATGCCAGTTTCTTTGGCGCTTCAGTGTATATTTTCGCTGTTAATGTAGTAGACCGGCCACATGAAGCATGCCGTTTTATTTTATTACTTTTTACTACTAACTATATTCGTGACACATTTTGCAGCTCGTATTCACATACACTGCTAAATGTGTCACAAGAGTTAAATCATTGTACGACACTTAGTTCCGGAGCTACGATATCATAAACACGGAGTTCCTGAGAAACTACCTCACTATGCAAGGCGTATAAATTTATTGCTGCGTTGTTAGTAACTCTATTCGGAACATTTTTCGCAGACAGTATCCATATTTGCCACTGAATGAACGTGCAACAATATATCATTCTACGATACGTAGTTCACGAGATATGACATAAAATACTGAGATGCGAGAAATGGCTGCCACATGACGCACTGAGTTTTAATTTATTAATTCTTTGCTACTGACTCCATTCGCAACATATCTGGCAGACAGTATCCACACATGCTGCTGAGTGTGCCTATAAAAATGTGTAATTGCACGAAACTTACTTCAGGGGATATGACGTCATAAACGCTGAGATGCTTGAGGAACTGTCGCGTCATGCATGACGTCGTAATTTATAACTTCTTTTTTACTAACTCTGTCCATAACACATTTCTCATACAGTAGGGACATATACCACTGGATGTACCTGCAAATTTATATCATTGTGCATCACATAGTTCCAGAGATATAACATCGTAAGCATGGAGCTGCCTGAAATTGAAACTGCAGGACAAAATTCGGTAGATATACTAGTGAAATATGTGTTCAAATACACGTGAAGTATGTTTCATATATGTGAAATATATTTGACATTTCCGTATGCGAGCAAGTTTTTGGGTGAAAGTTCATCCTGTACCCCTGATTCACATATTAGTTACAACCTGGAAAGAAACACTGTAGCGTAAGAACCATCAGCCTTCTATTTAGGTGAGTGTGATAATGTGGAGAAAGAAGGGAGGATAAGGAGATGGACAGATAACGATTGAGAACAACGAGATGAGCGCAGAAGGAGGAGGAGATGGACA
Organism: Schistocerca piceifrons; assembly: GCF_021461385.2. NCBI lineage: Eukaryota > Metazoa > Arthropoda > Insecta > Orthoptera > Acrididae > Schistocerca > Schistocerca piceifrons. The sequence continues at coordinate 48,325,154 of NC_060149.1, read as the reverse complement.
GAAATAGGGAAGCGGAATTAAACAGATAGATGGGAAGGAGGAGATGAACAGACAGAGTGGGAGGAGGAAATGGAAAGGGAAGATAACAAGGTGTACAGGGAGGGGACAGGAAGAGATGGATTCATAAAGGAATGGGGAGGAGATGAACAGGGAGAGAGGGAGGAGGGGATTGATAGAGAGAGGGAGGAGGAGGACATAGGTAAAGAGAGGGGAATGAGGAGACTGGTTAAGAGAGAGGGAGGAGGAAATGGAATTGTAGGGTAGAGGAGGAGATGGACAGAGGGGGAAGGGGCATATGGAGTGAGTAGTCCAAAGAAAACTCACAGAGAGAGGTGGAGGAGGAGATGGACAGAGAGAGGGACAGGTGGAGATAGACAGTGGGTTTGCGGGGTGAGGGGATGGTTGCGGAGGTGGACATAGGTAGAGAGAGGTAAAGTTGGACGCAGAGAGGGAGAGATGGAGGTAGTGGACAAGGACCGCAGGGGATGGGTAGAGAGAGAAGGAAGGAGAGGTGAGTAAGGAGGAAGGAGATGCATTGATAGAGGGGGGAGGTGGATAGGGAGAGGGGTAAAGACGAAATGGAAAGAGTAGGGGGGGGAGGAGCACAATGACTAATAAAAGACTGTAATAAATAAATACCCAGGCAACGCCGGGTTTCTCAGCTAGTTAAGAAATAACTCTTGCACGTTGTGGGAGTATAAGAACACTGTAACTGTAGAAACCGAAGGTCATTTATAATGAGTTAGCGGCAAACAGTTGCTTTACAGGCGATTATTTTTTCATGATATTTCAAAGTGCCGGGCATCCCACCTTCAGATATTTACACATATTTACGTACCTCAAATATAATTATTTTTACTAAGAGCGGTGCAACATTTGGGACTGAAGTTGTTAACAGGTATTGTAAAACGTCGAAACAAAGGAACCATGTTCAAGACGTGTAAACAAATATAAGCATTTGAAGATGGGGTGAACACAAATTGCATGTACTCTCAACAAAGGGTGTTTTGAGGCATAATTTGGTGGCGATGCATGTCGGGAAAGAGATGTTATTCAGGTTGGTGCGTTAAGTGATAAACGTTAATTTCACGGAGGCTATAGTTTCGATTTTATGCGTTAAGAGCGCTGCGGCCGCGTCACGTGAGGTGTAGGCTCGTGAACCTACGAAAGAACGTGAATAGGGCCCTCGGATCACCGAACTCGCCCATGCCTAACGTAAATGATAGAAGTAATCTCGAAAGTATGTGTCGTTCTGCATGTAAATATTCACGGAGCAGTTTATTTCTGTGTAACCCATAAACGAAAAATAGGAATAATGTTATAGTAATTCACAGGTAAAATGATCACATAATGTTGAATTCATGGAGCTGCTTCGTTTAAACAAAGCATGCTAGTCGGCAAATGCGCGAGACGTTTCATTACTGCCAAAACGAAAGAGCTATCATGACGTCACTTACATTAAACTACCTCCGGATTTGGCTAGCGGAAGTCACAATTTTCTTTATTCGCATGCAAGTGTCTCACACGGCTGCTCCTCCCACAGCTGACTGTTTCGACTGCGTACTGCTTCAGAACGTCGGTCTTATAAAAAATTACGGTAATTATCGACTGAAATGTTGATGATACAAGAATAGAGATATACGTCTGCAGACTGTATCTAGTGTCCCCAGATTACGTTACTGTGCATCTCGAGAAGTCATCCTTTGTACAGAATATAGAGTGAAATTCCATATGTGAGGGATGGTTTGAGTTCCTCTTTTTCGGTGGTTACTGGAAACTGATTGCTACAAAGAAAGAGAAATTTGTATACATGGTAATAAAATGCGGTATACACAGTGAAATTGAACATTGCTTTGGATCATTGGACTTGAGTGTTATGGTCTGTAAAGTTAGTTCTTTCATATTAAGCGCTACTCCTCATCGTCTCCATAGACATGGGTTTCAGAAGGTGGAATATGTGGTTACCAGAAAGTTTGGCAGATCTGGCCTTCTGAGTCAGAAACTGAACCAGCTTGTTGGCTACTTTGTCTTCAGCACAATGACTAGTGCAGACTGCAGGATATCATTTTACACGACAGGCACAACTGTAGCGTAGATTACTCTTTTTCCGAGCACCTTAAAAAGCTGATATCTGCCTTAACTATGAGGATTAGCACTTGCGACGAAGGGGACCATTTTCATTGCTTTTAGTGAGCTGCCGCCTGCATTTCGTTTATACTTCCATCTAATTGTTACCAGTCTAAAGTTACAAATCCATTAATGAAGAAGTATTGTCTCCATAAAGCAATGTTGCAATCTCGCTTATGATGTGCACTGTAGGCTATACTCCAACATATAGTTGTTTATAGCAAGTGATTTCCACTTTATCGTTTGTTAATGGTATTTAATTCATTAAGGTTTTAGGTGCAAGCTCTCACCAGTCAGTTTAGAATATATATTTTGTTATTGTCCATTTAATTTGTCTCAAGGAATCTCCTTGCGGCGGGTTACCGCACAGTGATATGAAGTCCTAATATATTTATGTATTTAGCTCGAAAAGTAAGTTCTTTTCGTTTTCCAGTTACTTATGCACAACAGAACTGACGTCATCATAGTTGCCGTCAGCTGATATTTTCGGCATTTCGACAACAGTGTATTTTGAGAGGCCAGTAAATCTGTAGCCAATCGCGCTTCCTTCTTTCTTACCACTCGACTAGAATTTTTTCAAAACTTATGTGATCCCCACAGACAGCCGAACAATATTTCACTGTGGGTTGTAAAAGTGTTTTGTAGACAATCTCTTCCACAGCAGTATTATGATATAGTATGAATACATCGAAGCCTACTATATGGTTTACCTACAATTCATCCAACCTATCATCTCACTGAACACCCTCTACGTGTCACTCACTAGCATTTGTGTGTTGACACGGAATTCACTTCCAACTCATCCAGTGTTGAAAATCTGTGCCATATTAACGGTCTTCGTATGGAACAGTTTCACATTTTTCTCTGACTAAGAGATAGAAAGGGTCATCCCTGCAGAATCATATTTTGATAATGCTATAATAATTTTGATTAGAGATTTTAGTGCGTGATATTTCATCACATATAAACACATATTTTTCCACGCCTTTGAAACCTCACCTGTAGAAGTCATACTGTCGGGTCTTGTGGCTTAATAGAATACACACAACGAGACTGATTCAGCAAGAAGCTTACAGTTCTAGAGGACCAGCATGGAAAAGCGAACAGCTATAACTCGAATTTCCTTCCACATGGACTTCAGGAGATTCTAATCGCTACGTCACAGTTATTTGAAATGATATGGGTATACCTGGGAAAACGAAAAAAATAATCATGCTGATGAGTTCAGCGTCACTTTTCTCGAATATGAGAAGAATGTGTGAACCGTCCCTTGAAATCACCCGAATTCGACAGAAGGGATCGGTTGGTAGGACATGTTCTGAGGCATCAAGGGATCACCAATTTAGTATTGGAGGGCAGCGTGGAGGGTAAAAATCGTAGAGGGAGACCAAGAGATGAATACACTAAGCAGATTCAGAAGGATGTAGGTTGCAGTAGGTACTGGGAGATGAAAAAGCTTGCACAGGATAGAGTAGCATGGAGAGCTGCATCAAACCAGTCTCAGGACTGAAGACCACAACAACAACAACATTGCTGAAACAACGATACCAACACATACCTGAAATGATATGGTTAAATCAATGAAAATCTAAAAAATATTTTCTATATTTCTCTGATTGGAAGAAGTGGAGACTGTCGCCTAGGAAGAAACTGAGTTTTCTTTGAACCGCTGTGTAGCTGTTCCACCTGGATCCGGAGGTCATTATAAGGAACCTGTAATTAGTTTATTCCCGTTGTTAAGTACAGCCTCTACCCACACTAACTAACAGAAACAATGTATATAAATTTCACTCCCAGGTAAACTACTTGTAACAGCAGTTATCCCTCCACCACCAACTGTGTTTAATCTATTCTTTCTGAACACCGTTAGGTTCCTTGGAAAAATTTCGGCTGAAATTCTTGGCTAGCCAGATTTCTGTTTCTATAACTATTTTCGAATCAGTGCTCTCTGTTAGCGCTTGGAGCTTTGGATATTTCCCAAAACAGCTACGACAGTATATGCAGCTACAATACCGCTTGTTGAAAGGACTATCCTCGTTCTGCTTTTGCCGTACATCCTTTTTGACTGACGTCCTTTCTCTAATTTCGCGAGATCCTCCAACATAGCAACCTGCGCAGACCCTTGCACACAGCTACCGCTACATGTATACCTGCTTCCTGTACACAGCGGACCTCTTACCTATCAAGTGGAAAGCGAAATTCCACCACCATACATCGCAAGTCGAGGAATCTGCAGCACACACTGTCACAGAACGATCTGAGGATCTGATTCAGACCCTCACCAAAGGTATGCCGTCAGTTCTGTTGACGATGCTACGATGGTGAACTCTGTCTTCATCTCGCTAGCAAGACTGGAAGTACTTATCATTTAAGCTACCGCCTGAAACCATGGAAAATCTCTTGCTATCCAAAGCGACACAATCGTTAGTAAAGAAATGAGGCACCACCTGAAATTGGCTGCACCCTGTTCTCTTCATTGCATCCATGAGGACCCGTTATAAATCCGGAATTATTCCACATGGTATGCATACATACAGTACCCCGCATTTCTTCCACTAATTGGCAGCCATATCCCTAAGTGACCCATTTACCCCATTATGTGCCTAACATTGGAGCTCCCAAATGGTTCAAATGGCTCTAAGCACTATGGGAGTTAACATCTGAGGTCATAAGTCCCCTAGACTTAGAACTACTTAAACCTAACTAACCTAAGGACATCACACACATCCATTCCCGAGGCAGGATTCGAACTTGCGACTGTAGCAGCCGCGCGGTTCCGGATTGAAGCGCCTAGAACGCCCTGGCCACAGCGGCCCGCTTTGGAGCTCCCAACTACCAGTAGTCCCACGCTTTATGACAGCCCAGATTCTGCAGGCCGAGAGGATTCCCCAAAACATGGTAAGTGACTGCATCTGGTTCAGGAGCTTTAGGCTTTCGCGGCCTGCCACACCGTGGGTCATCCTCCCACTCGACCACGGATCAGTAGTGAACCTCAGCGCAGACAGTAGTCGTGGCAGCCACGGTAGTGTACCGATCAGGAAACCGTTGGCTCGAGCTGGATATCTCTTAGATGCCTATGACTGTCCCTCCACTTTGATGCCCGTCGGCAACTGCCTTAAGCTGTGTGCCCAAAGCCACCATCGCCTAGATCTGTGAGCAAAAGGTCATCAACTCAGTTCGCATATCAACACAGCAATCATAGTCCCCGTCCATACTAAAGACGGCGGTAATATACACTAGAAAGTGCCTGATAAATACGTTAACAAGCAAGATATTTAAGAATTTAAACTATATAGGAGGCCAGAAAATCGAAATGAGTTGCTCTTTATTACAGACTGCGTCAACTCACAAACGAAACGTTGAGCTACAGTCAGAAAGACCGAAACGAACAAATGTAGAAGAGGTGAGGAGCATCATAACTACTTGTAAGAACAATGAAGCTCTTTGGGACGATTGGGCCAGTGCATAACCCTTTGAAGTGTGCTAACAGGAATACGATAATCGAACTGACACCTACAGTAAGCCGGCCGAAGTGGCCGTGCGGTTAAAGGCGCTGCAGTCTGGAACTGCAAGACCGCTACGATCGCAGGTTCAAATCCTGCCTCGGGCATGGATGTTTGTGATGTCCTTAGGTTAGTTAGGTTTGACTAGTTCTAAGTTCTAGGGGACTAATGACCTCAGCAGTTGAGTCCCATAGTGCTCAGAGCCATTTGAACCATTTGAACCTACAGTAAGTAAAATTTGAGAAGAAGAGCAGTTTTGAGAAGAGTGAACGTCGGCACTTGTACATCCTATACACAAAAAAGGAAATGAGTCGGAGCCTGGGAACTACATAGGAATATGATTAGTACCAGAGGCCTATATGATATTCCTAAAAGCATTGCTGAACAGAGTTCAGAGTAAAGTCACAAACTGGTGAGTACCAAGGAGGCTTCAGAAAGGGCAGATCAGGGCGCAGAACAAATCTTAAAACTGAAATTGGTAATCGCGTATCAAAAAACAAGAAGCAAATGTGTCGTGCTTGCATTCGTAGTCTTCAAGAAAGCCTAAGATTCAGTAGTCAGACGAACACTGTTCCTAATTTAGGAGGAGATGAGTTTCGACAGAAAATTCAAAATATACATGATTAAAGATATACATGTTTTAGACATTCCTTTATTAATTTTGCTATCCACAAAATGTGGTGCACTGTAGTTTGCTTTTTTCCAGGTTAGTCGCACATGATGACGCGCTTAGGTCGCGTAACCGTTTGCGACTTAATAAACAACAATTTTACCTGCTGTCGGCAGAATTCATCATAACATCATCAATAAACAGGCTTTAAGCAGCACAACATTCAAGATCAAGATTTAGAGGAATGCGTTCAGAGTCCTTCAAGATTAAAAGCGGAGTCAGAAATAGACTCTGCCCTTAGATAGGTGATTAGAAAATGGCGACATGATATGAAAGGAGTTGGTGGAATATGACTACACTACAAGAAAAAAGGAGTACGGGTAGATTGTTTGGCATTAGCAGACGATATTGTGATACTGCCAGAATCTCAGTACAGGTGGTTGCCCACGCAGCTATACAGCCAATTGATTAAAGCAGGACTGCAGATTTTTATTGAAGAGAGATAGTATATGGCTAACATCAAGCCAGCTCCTAGACAGATAACAACAGAAGAAAGGGAAAATGCGAAAATAAAGAGGTGTAAATTCCTAGAGACTGTATAGAAACTGGTCCGACAGACAAAGAAGCAACGGAAACACCAATTAAAAAAAATGAAAACACAGTTGTCAGCACCTACTACAAGAAGAATATTTCCATCAATGAAAAACTGAATTATTACCACAGAGTGATTCGCCAAAAAAGCCTTATACGCAGCAGAAAGTCTGAACTCAGTAAGAATTGGAGTACTTAAGAAACTGGAATTTGTGGAACGAAGAACCGTCTGGAATATATTGGGACCTCGAGGAACAGGAAACAGTCAGTGCAGAAGGCGAGCGAACCAAGAGATAGATACACAGATGTAATCTAAGACATAAGCAAGAAGCTAATGATCTATTGCCACATAGTAAACACGGATTTGGAATACATCGTCTGTCTGAAACACAGCTACCTCTTTATTTGCAGAAAGTAATGAGTACTATCGACAGGGGTTCTGAAATTGATTTATTTTTTTGTAGGTTTTCTAAATGGTTGAAATGACACTGAGCACTATAGGACTTAACATCTATGGTCGTCAGTCCCCTATAACTTAGAACTACTTTAACCTAACTAACCTAAGGACATCACACACATCCATGCCCGAAGCAGGATTCGAACCTGCGACCGTAGCGGTCACGCGGTTCCAGACTGAAGCGTCTAGAACCGCACGGTCACACCGGCCGGCTGTAGATTTTCAGATGGCTTTTGACACCATTCCTCACAACACACTGCTAACCAGTTTCCGTGCCTATGGAGTATAGCTTCAGCTGTGCGACTGGATTCGTGATTACCTGTCAGAAAGGTCAAGCTCACAGAACGTAGTAGTGGATGGAAAATTATCGAATGTCCGACGTTCCACAAGGAAGTGTTACAGGCCCTCTGCTGGGCTTAATCTCCACAAACGAAATGGCTCTGAGCACTATGGGACTTAACATCTGAGGTCATCAGTCCCCTAGAACTCAGAACTACTTAAACCTAACTAACCTAAGGACAGCACACAACACCCAGTCATCACGAGGCAGAGAAAATCCCTGACCCCGCCGGGAATCGAACCCGGGAACCCGGGCGTGGGAAGCGAGAACGCTGCCGCACGACCACGAGCTCCACAAACGATTTAAGAGACAATCTGAGTAGCCCTCTTAGACTATTTTCAGATGATGATGTCGCTTACTGTCTAGTGAAGTAATTAGAAGAACAAAACCAAATGCAAAATTACCTATACACAATATCTCTATGGTGCAAAAAGTGGCAGTTGTCAGCATAAAAAAGTGTGAAGTCATCCACACCATAACAAAAAGCAATCTGTTAAATTTCAGTTACACGATGAATCAGACAGTTTTAAAGGCTTTCAGTTCGAGTAAATACCTAGGAATTACAATTACGAACATTTTAAATGTGGAACCCTCATATAAATAACGTGGGGAAGGCTATCCAAACACTACATTTTATTACAAGAGCGCTTAGAGGATGTGACTGGTCTTCTAAAGAGACTGCCTACAGCACGCTTGTTCATCGTCTGCTGGAGTGCTCCTGAGCTTAATGGGATCCGTACCAGATAGGTCTGACGGAGGACAGATCGTTTTGTATAATCGCGAAATAGGGGACAGAGGGTCAAGCATATGATAAGCGATTTGGGAAGTCATCGTCAAACCGAAGGCGTTGTTCTCTTGGGCGAGATCATTTCACGAAATTTCTGTCACCAAATTTCTTCTTTGAATATGAAAATAATTTACTGTCACCAACCTACACAGGTGAAAACGATCACCATATCAAAAAAGATAAAGCTCGTAAACAAAGATTTAAGCGTTCATTATTCTCAAGCGCTGTTAGAAAGTAGAACGGAAAAGAAATATTCTGAACATGGTTCGAAGGAAACTCTGCCAGGCACTGTGAATTGCAGAGTAGTCATTCTATTAATTGAAGTATTTATTGTCTTGTTATTTCAAACGTAAATTTACTCATCCCAAAAGTGGAAGGATTTGACACACCGCTATGCACGTGATGAGTCATGTAGGTAGTGCACAAAAAATAGTACTGAACCTGAGATACGTTATTCCGGTTATAAAAATGTTACTCGAAACAATAAGTCTCCAAATCTTTTACCGAATATTCGCAACGCTCTTTTCAGAAACAACATTTACAAAAATTTAAAAGAAAAAACAGCCAGTCTAGATACTCGATTCTTCTCTTTATAGCGACAACTTGGCGCAGACTAGCTTCTATATGCAGACTGAACACTCAGACAACTTGGCATAGATTGACGATCTCCCTGCCCCTTTCATTCCTCTGTTGTTTGTACCAAAGTGCTACCGGCATTGTTGGCTGGAATTTGAATGTTGCGTGCTTTTCCTGTTTTATTTATTTATTTGTTGTTTCGTTGCAAGGACGGTGTGCTCATATATTTGTCCTTTTGACCTCCTCCGCCTCTGACTAATTTGGTGAGATGGACAGGGACTTTGTATATGTGTGTCACTCTGCTGACTACACTATTCCCAAATTCTCAAGGCAACGTGAGTTGTGCCTCTGGTAGTTAACATCGTCTACCAGTTTTTGAGTGCGGCCATTGATCTGTTCTTTCACTGTTAGAACGTTAAGTTCAGCAGTAGTTCTACGGTTCTTGTCCGGCGTGGGGCCTTCGGTAGGGCCAGGATTTGTGCATTGCTCGCTGTTCCCCATGTTACAGTTCATAGGTTGTGTTTTTATGTAATGGATACAGCGGGTATGTGGTAATGGTGTCTTCGTTTTCTTTTCTGTTACATGGTCGGTTTCTGTCTGGTATTATTCCTAGATATTTATTGTAGTCCACACAACCCACTTCCTTATTAAACATCGTCAGTTTCGAGTGGAGTACTGGCCTCCTTCATGTGAACGCGATTGCTTTGGTTTTTTTCGGCTCTTTTCTTGATTTCATTCTTTGAGTGCCATTATTTTCGGTAATGTCTAGTTGATCTTGTACACGTTTTATGCCTGTGACGAATCATCTGCTCGATGATTATATAGCCGTCGCGTCGGCGAAGTGTGCGATGAAGGTGTGCTGTAGAGTTGGCGGGTCGTTCACGTAGACTGCGAAGAGCATCGGTGAAAAGACCGTGCCTTGCTCTATGCTTTCTTCAGCTTGTTTGGTATCATATCTTTCACCGTTTATGCTGACGAGTAGCTTACTGCCCGTAGGTACCTCTGCACGAGTCCTATGTAGCATGACCGGGTGATCTCACTGGGTCTGACGATAGGCTGGTCTCGCCAGACCTCGTCAGAGACCTTTTCAGTGTCCAGAAAAACGGCATTGTCACTCAATTTCTGGCAGCGTTTCCATTGTGATAACCCATCTTCGCCCTCTTAATCATCTACAGTTACTTTAATGTACGGAATTATCGAGTGTAATGAGTTTTTGTGACAGATTGCATTGTTGGAATTTCCTTTTGGCAGAGTGACTACAGACACAGGTTGTGCTTTTGGATGTTTGGTGTTTTCGTTACGTTTTTTACATTGTTAAACATAGGCGTTTTTAATCTAAGGTCAGCCAACTATTGATTGATTTGTGCAGCTCTTATTTGCTCTGGGTGGCGCTTGATTACTTTAAGTGGTTTTTCTGCAGCTCTCTGATGTGGGAAGAGCAGTATTTCGTATGACATGAACTATTCCAGCACTTTCCGGTGATCAGAGGTGGATGCGAAATGAAATTTTATGGCTTTTTCGCGGTAAATAGTTTTACCAGTCCATCTATACGTTTTTCAGTTCTAAATCCTATTTTAAATAGAGTTCACTGAAAGAGATCGTGATAAGCGGCAGTCTCGGCGATTTTCTGCTTTGCATCTTCTGATATGTCTATTAAGACTGAGGCATTTGTGCTTCCCGCTGCAGAGAGGCGGAGGTTTTCATTATTTCTACTGTATTTCGCTGCTGTTCTAATTGATTTGGAGTAGCAAATGACGGTGAATAGTTGTTTCCGTTTTCTTCAATGATATCTTTCATTTTGGATTGTGCTTAGCAGTGACGATGGTGATGGGATTGTCCCCATTGTACTCCATTGTATTTTCTCTGGTGGCCGGTTGTTGTTGTACTTCTTCTAATGAAATGTAGGTGGACATCGTTTTGATCTTCTTGTTTGTAGTTCCATCGTCGATTCGAGAACTCACTGGTGGTGGCCGCCCTTCAGCTGTTGAATCTTCTGTTCTTGCAATGCAATGGTCTTGTACATCTTCGTAAGTCAGGCTTAGCTTTCGGTTTATAGACCAACTCGCGGATACTGGCCTGCCCCTGGACTCTGACCTTGGCTTGGAAGGACGCTGCCTGACTACTCGTGGATGGAGCCCAGGCACTTCGTCGTCCCCTATGCTAGCAATTTCCTAAATTCCAGCTAACCTGGAATAGCTGTCCTGTCCGACCTACAGAAGACACGACAATTTTGCTGTAACTTGCTTTAAAGAAAGTTTGCAGTCGAGTTTCTAGCTTATGGAAGGTCTGAGCCTCACTAGACTTCTGCGACGCTGATGCCCCTGAACGTTGATAATACCGTTAGTGGACGCGGACGTCGTAGGGAACGCTAAACTTTCGTGCTGCAAGCCCTCTAATAGCGGTTCAGAAAAGCTCTTCGTGTCGTAGACCAACTTAATAGTTACCAGAGAATGTTTTATTGATATGATGACGTCAGAGTCGTGTACCTCTATAAATACAGAAGCTACTATCTTTTAAATGGACCTGTCTTAGACTTTCTCTTCCGAAAGTACCGATTTAGAACTCTCTGTACTTAAAATACTATAATCATAAACACTGAAACTGATGCAGCGTTATTAAATTTTATAACGAACATTTTTGCTGAAACTAACATCCTATCAGATGAGTCAAAAGGGGTGTTAATCGGTAACGATTTATCGATTCTGCGTTACAGATATAGAAATTACTTAATCACTTGGATAATACAGAGCATAGATAAAAATTGTTTTCAGGGTGATATTATTTGATTGTAGTACATGTACCATAACAGTTTTGGGTCTGTAGTTTTTGTATTTCAATGACACTCAAAATTGTGAAAAACTCACACATACCATTGTATAAGATTCAAACGGTAGGATACTTTGATATAAGATTGCTATATTTTTTTCAACCAGCGACTGGTCGTGAAATTTAAGGCACAGTGAAATTCAAAGATGTTTTGTTCCCGACACCTACAACACAAAGGTACTCCTTCCAGGTACTTCTCCATATAGTTGCCTTTCCGAATTACACACATGTCATCGCCTATAACCTCGGCGTTGAGTGCCCGTAAGCTCCAAACTTTTATCGTAGCGTAGTAACTACTTACCAATGTACTCTTCAAAGAAAGCACCCGCCTGTTATTTTCACCAGTTCCGTACAGTGGTCTACAGCTCGTTCCCTGTGACTAACTTCTGTCCTCGTAGCCAGCGATTCATGTGTACGAAGATGTAAAAATCAGAGCGAGACAAGTCCGCGCTATAAGGTGAGTGATCAAAGGTTTCCCATCGAAAACGCTGCAGGGGCATCTTTGTTGCCCTGGCAGTGTACGGCCGAGGATTATCTTGAAGAAGAAAACGCATGACTGTTACTTTAAGTGGGCTACGCGAAATCAGGCAAAACCCCTCAGAAAGCACATCACATTTCGTGAAGACATCATTTTTTAGGCATCTTTACGTCGTCACTGGGCAGTCAGAACTGAAAAATGCGACGTCACGCAGCAGATGGGCATACTAGAGGCATTGTGCAGCACATCATCGCAAAGCTGCAACTAATTTTCACCGTAATTTTAATCTCGCAACCGATCGGTGGCTAAAAATAAAAGTCCCTTTTCATTTGAACGTATGATATAGCTTTTTATATGGGTTAGTAAACAATAAATTTAATGAAATGATATTGCGCAATACTTAACTGCCAAGCCTGACCTATATTCACACACAGGGCTCAGTAAGTAGGAGGGGGGAGCTTCACTCTCGCAGCGCACGGCACAAATCATCATAGTCCTGGCGCTCTACACGTATTCTTGGTTTCCCACAAGGCGACGGTTTTAAAGATTCATGAATATCCCTCGTAATGGTGTATTGGGCACTGTAACAGCACTGCGCTCCCGCGACAGAAATATGTAAATATGGTGGCAAGCAGAGGAGTTAAGCGATATAATGTTCGAGGGATCCCATTTGTGAGGGGTTTGATTCCAGGTGGAGGCATTGTGTGCGTTTCAGTTGACAGCTGCAGTTTCTGAGAAACGTAGGATGCTCCGTGAGACCTTACGAACTGGCATACCTAAGCCCAGCCCTTGAAAGTAGGTCCGTGGGGAACGATTGTGGCAAGCCGCAACAGCTACGCCTAAGACGACTGGCGATGGGAATCTGGCCTTTATGAAAGGAACTCTCCCGGGCCCAGAACTAATGTCAGACGAAGATCGAAATAACGATCCCCATACTTTTGTAGAAATTTGTCTGATATATGTACAAAATGGCCCCATGGAGGAATTAGTGCAAGCCATGAGTTTCTAGCGCCACTAACGAGAAACAGCAAAGGAAGAAACGACCGAGGAAGCAGAACGCTTTACGGGAGAGAGTTCGGTTGAAGTCTTGGAGAGGGACACTAGGAAATCGTATTGTTGTATTGGATGAGTGAAGAAGCCTCACTAGTCGCTAACACTTGGAGGAAGCTGCTTTGCCAGTGATCACCATTGGCACAGGGTCCCTACCTTTCCGCTGGCAGTGTCACGGGTCTCCCCATGTCTTTGGTCCCAGGCGTGACGACATAATCACACACGCACTAGTGGCTGTCGAGTTCCCCTGCCACCAGCTTGTGTTAGCTCTCTGACACCCGCTTTTCGGCAACCGTTTGCTTTTTTAAGACCTCGTTCCGATCAATACAAGATTTGCAATCCCATGTAACATGTGTTTCCAGTTGTCTAGCCGAAATACTGAGGGAAATTTTGCTTACTGTACAGCCTATAAAATCTGTTTTTCTCAGTCAATCATTCGAACTGTCGTTTTATTTATGGCATTTAGTAAAAAATGGTTCAAATGCCCCCGAGCACTATGGGACTTAACTTCTGAGGTCATCAGTCCCCTAGAACTTAGAACTACTTAAACCTAACTAACCTAAGGACTTCATACACATCCATGCCCGAGGCAGGATTCGAACCTGCGACCGTAGCGGTCGCGCGGTTATAGACTGTAGCGCCTAGAACCGCTCGGCCACGGCATTTAGCACTGCGTCTTTATATGTACTCACCGACGTCGATATCTCATTTGCTGATACTCCACTTTCCTATTTCTTAGGATGTTGTCTCCAACTTGTGGCACTCTTTAATTGGCTTGCTGCATCCAGCTTGGTGACCAGCTCTATGAATCCGCTGAACTGCTGAACCCCATAAAGATTATCTGCCTCATCGTTAATGTCTCAATGTGAATTTGAGTGAATCACAACTATAGACAGAATGTTTTGACGCTGAAAGTGTGGTTGGAGACATTACGACATTGCACGCTCTTGTGCATGGGAGTGCGTTTGATATGAATATATTCTGTAGAGTGTTCAAACGTGATTCTTCCTTGAATATTTCCATTTAAATCGAAATTGCGTGTAATGAAATATGTCTGCAATTACGTGAGTTTTCCCACCATTTTTAAACTTAATCCAGCTGCCTGCCGCCCAGTCGTGACATGAAAAGTTTTATATTTTACTTTTAGCGATTTGTTGATCCCATTTCTCAGCATGTTTCACGATACCTTCTGTCATTGTCTGCTAATCTTTTCCCGGGTTATCCTTTACGACAATCACCATTTTGGATGCGCCGGCCGCTGTGGACGAGCGGTTATATGCGCTTCAGACTGGAACCACGCGACCGCTACGGTCGTAGGTTCGAATAGTGCCTCGGGCGTGGATGTGTATGATGTCCTTAGGTTAGTTACGCTTAGGTAGTTTTAAGTTCTAGGGGACTGATGACCTCAGATGTTAAGTCCCATAGTGCACAGAGCCATTTGAGCCATTTAGGATGCCCTTCAGGCCTACACCTTTCAAATGTCACATATCTACCTACACGGTAGGTAAGATAATTATTTCTATTTGGAAACCATTTCAGGCAACAGCCGCTTGTTTCCATTTCTGATTTGCATTCAGAACACAATATTAACTTAAAACTTGCAGACACACAGATAGTAGATCGGAACCTCAATCTTAACGACAGGGATTGTAGAGAGTCAGTGAGGTAATAGTTTCGTAACTATTGGAATGATAAAATTGAAAAGCCACTCATGTATACCGAAAACGAAAGTAATGTCAAGAAAGAATCTTTACCACAAGTTCGAAATTGTACGTAACATTTCAAGCGAAAAGAAATATAATGTGCTACCAAAGGAATAATTGTAAGCTGTGGTGTACCCGACGATCTGATTCAAACCGTTGAGAGTAGCCTTACGTGAAGAAAATAGTCGTGGTTGAAATGCTGAGCACGTACGTGAAGAGTAAAAACACATATTCGGCGGAGAGCTTGTTCCCACAGAAAACAGAGCCTCACTGCGTTTAAACAGGAGAACAATGCCCGAAGCTGGAGAGCGCCCTCTTTAGGGTTTTATTTGGACTTGTCATCAGCAGACAGGTCACAGCCGCCGCAGGTTGGGTGCAGTCGCGTGTAAACCGGCCCGCGGAATGCATTTAGCGGCCAGACGAAATTAGGCCTGGCTGGCCGTCACTTTGCACGGACTTCAAATTGGAATTTGTCGGCAATGTCGGCGGCGGCTTCCATCTGTTTCTCGCGCGCACAATACGGGCCTACGAGCACGCCCGGAATTAACCGCCGCTTGTAACGCGTCCGTTTAATAGCCGCGCCTATGCCGAAATTGATTTAGCTTCCATTTACACTGCACCATACCGGTGCATAATAATTTGGATACCGCGGTTTTTCTGTTTGCATCGGTGGAGGTTGGTTTGAGAGGGTGGTGAGGGGGAGGTGGGGTTTGCAGAATTAGGATCGGATAATACGTATTACTTTTTGTTGTATAATTATGGTCATTGTCTACGTATCACGTGTACGATAGTACCTCCTAGTGGGTGCTTGAAGTGAATAAGGAGATAGGTTTTAGTTTAGCAGTTTTAGACTATCTGTGGTTTCCTTTAATCACTTCATGCATAAACTGAAAGTGCTCCTTAAAGAAGTTCACGTTCCATTTCACACCGCACTGATCCATGCCAGCTCATATTCTGTCCAAATAGCATTAGACTTGCTGGGGAGATATAAACCAACCCACCTTCCTTCTGAGCTTGTAGGTATGTTCTTGTAAGTAAAAGCCGCGCTGGATTAGCCGAGCGGTCTGCGGCGCTGCAGTCATGGACTGTGCGGCTGGTCCCGGCGGAGGTTCGAGTCCTCCCGCGGGCATGGGTGTGTGTGTGTTCGTCCTTAGAATAATTTAGGTTAAGTAGTGTGTAAGCTTAGGGAGTGATGACCTTAGCAGTTAAGTCCCATAAAATTTCACACACATTTTTTGTAAGTAAAAATATAAGAATTTTTAAGCCTCTTAACGAACACCGTAATATTCTTAAAAGCCGAGTGCAATGACGATGTGCTAAGACACTGAACTAGAATTCGGAAGTACGGTGGTTCAAAGCTATGTTGTCCAAGTTGATTTACGTCTCCCGCAATTTTTCCAAATCACTTTAGGCAAATACTGGTGTAAGTAGGCTGTTTAGGTTTTTATGTTGGTAACGCCACGTAGCACTCTGTATGAAAAGCACTAACTGTGCTGTGTGCAGTCTGTGGCTGGTCGGAATTGTTGGAATATTCGCTATTGTACTGTTGGGCAGTTGGATGTGAACAGCGTGTAGCGTTGCGCAGTTGAAGATGAGACGCCAGCAGTGGTGGATGTGGGGAGAGAGAAGCCAGAGTTCTGAGAACGGACGATCCGGACGTGTGTCCGCCCGAAAAAGGAAATTTGTAAAGATGGATGTCATGCGTTGATATATATATATATATATATATATATATATATATATATATATATATATATATATATATATACACACTCCTGGAAATTGAAATAAGAACACCGTGAATTCATTGTCCCAGGAAGGGGAAACTTTATTGACACATTCCTGGGGACAGATACATCACATGATCACACTGACAGAACCACAGGCACATAGACACAGGCAACAGAGCATGCACAATGTCGGCACTAGTACAGAGTATATCCACCTTTCGCAGCAATGCAGGCTGCTATTCTCCCATGGAGACGATCGTAGAGATGCTGGATGTAGTCCTGTGGAACGGCTTGCCATGCCATTTCCACCTGGCGCCTCAGTTGGACCAGCGTTCGTGCTGGACGTGCAGACCGCGTGAGACGACGCTTCATCCAGTCCCAAACATGCTCAATGGGGGACAGATCCGGAGATCTTGCTGGCCAGGGTAGTTGACTTACACCTTCTAGAGCACGTTGGGTGGCACGGGATACATGCGGACGTGCATTGTCCTGTTGGAACAGCAAGTTCCCTTGCCGGTCTAGGAATGGTAGAACGATGGGTTCGATGACGGTTTGGATGTACCGTG
This sequence comes from Schistocerca piceifrons, assembly GCF_021461385.2. Taxonomy (NCBI): domain Eukaryota; kingdom Metazoa; phylum Arthropoda; class Insecta; order Orthoptera; family Acrididae; genus Schistocerca; species Schistocerca piceifrons. The sequence continues at coordinate 48,307,810 of NC_060149.1, read as the reverse complement.
CACTATTCAGTGTCCCCTCGACGATCACCAGTGGTGTACGGCCAGTGTAGGAGATCGCTCCCCACACCATGATGCCGGGTGTTGGCCCTGTGTGCCTCGGTCGTATGCAGTCCTGATTGTGGCGCTCACCTGCACGGCGCCAAACACACATTCGACCATCATTGGCACCAAGGCAGAAGCGACTCTCATCGCTGAAGACGACACGCCTCCATTCGTCCCTCCATTCACGCCTGTCGCGACACCACTGGAGGCGGGCTGCACGATGTTGGGGCGTGAGCGGAAGACGGCCTAACGGTGTGCGGGACCGTAGCCCAGCTTCATGGAGACGGTTGCGAATGGTCCTCGCCGATACCCCAGGAGCAACAGTGTCCCTAATTTGCTGGGAAGTGGCGGTGCGGTCCCCTACGGCACTGCGTAGGATCCTACGGTCTTGGCGTGCATCAGTGCGTCGCTGCGGTCCGGTCCCAGGTCGACGGGCACGTGCACCTTCCGCCGACCACTGGCGATAACATCGATGTACTGTGGAGACCTCACGCCCCACGTGTTGAGCAATTCGGCGGTACGTCCACCCGGCCTCCCGCATGCCCACTATACGACCTCGCTCAAAGTCCGTCAACTGCACATACGGTTCACGTCCACGCTGTCGCGGCATGCTACCAGTGTTAAAGACTGCGATGGAGCTCCGTATGCCACGGCAAACTGGCTGACACTGACGGCGGCGGTGCACAAATGCTGCGCAGCTAGCGCCATTCGACGGCCAACACCGCGGTTCCTGGTGTGTCCGCTGTGCCGTGCGTGTGATCATTGCTTGTACAGCCCTCTCGCAGTGTCCAGAGCAAGTGTGGTGGGTCTGACACACCGGTGTCAATGTGTTCTTTTTTCCATTTCCAGGAGTATATATATATATATATATATATATATATATATATATATATATAGGGTGAGTCACCTAACATTACCGCTGGATATATTTCTTAAACCACACCAAATACTAACGAATCGGTTTCACAGACCGAACGTGAGGAGAGGGGCTAGTGTAATTGGTTAATACAAACAAAAAAAAAAATGCACGGAAGTATGATTTTTAACACAAACCTACGTTATTTTAAATGGAACTCCGTTTGTTTTGTTAGCACATCTGAACATAGAAACAAATACGTAATCAGTGCTGTTTGTTGCATTGTAAAATGTTAATTAAATCCGGAGATATTGTAACCTAAAGTTGACGCTTGAGTACCACTCCTCCGCTGTTCGATCGTGTGTATCGGAGAGCACCGAATTACGTAAGAATCCAAAGGGAGCGGTGATGGACCTTAGGTACAGAAGAGACTGGAACAGCACATTACGTCCACATGCTAACACCTTTTAATTGGTCTTTTTCACTGATGCACATGTACATCACCATGAGGGGTGAGGTACACGTACACACGTGGTTTCCGTTTTCAATTACGGAGTGGAATAGAGTGTGTTCCGACATGTCAGACCAATAGATGTTCAATGTGGTGGCCATCATTTGCTGCACACAATTGCAATCTCTGGCGTAATGAATGTCGTACACGCCGCAGTACATCTGGTGTAATGTCGCCGCAGGCTGCCACAATACGTTGTTTCGTATCCTCTGGGGTTGTAGGCTCATCACGGTACACATTCTCCTTTAACGTACCCCACAGAAAGAAGTCCAGAAGTGTAAGATCAGGAGAACGGGCTGGCCAATTTATGCGTCCTCCACGTCCTATGAAACGCACGTCGAACATCCTGTCAAGGGTCAGCCTAGTGTTAATTGCGGAATGTGCAGGTGCACCATCATGCTGATACCACATACGTCGACGCGTTTCCAGTGGGACATTTTCGAGCAACGTTGGCAGATCATTCTGTAGAAACGCGATGTATGTTGCAGCTGTTTGGGCCCCTGCAATGAAGTGAGGACCAATGAGGTGGTCGCCAATGATTCCGCACCATTTATTTACAGTCTACGGTCACTGTCGCTCTACCTGTCTGAGCCAGCGAGGATTGATCACGGACCAGTGATGCATTTTCCGTAGATTCGCTGCCCCGTGGTTTGTGAAACCCGCTTCATCGGTAAACAGGTAGAACTGCAACACATTCTCTGCTAATGCCCATTGACAGAATTGCACTCGATGATTAAAGTCATCACCATGTAATTGCTGATGTAGCGACACATGAAACGGGTGAAAGCGGTGACGATGCAGTATGCGCATGACACTACTTCGAATCAGTCCACCGGCTCTCGCAATGTCCCGTGTACTCATGTGAGGGTTCATGGCAACAGCAGCTAACACACCAACTGCACCCGATTCTCCTGTGACGGGCCTGTTACGGACCCGTTTGCGTGCTACGACCATACCTGTTGCATACAGTTGGCGATAGGTGTTTTGCAATGTGCGGGACGTTGGATGCTCTCTGTCTTCTGCATACACCCTGCAGGCTTCAGCTGCATTTCGTCGACACTCGCCTTAGATGAGTATCATATCCGCCTTTTCAGAGTTCGAATATACCATGGTCACAGTTCCTACAACACTACACTATCACAGACGTCTGGTAACACGGTGTGCTACAGTTGGTCTGCGTGCGGAGACGAATGCAGAATAACAATAGCAGCAAGCGCTACATGCGGACACTGCGACAGCTAGACCAAACCACAACAGTGCACTATAACCACACTCGTAAACACGGTCGTCATCGTAAACATGTCCCTGCAGATGCTGCTCGCCGACCGTGGCCCGTGTTTGTTACAACACGCAACTGAACGTCGGAGGTTTCAAGCGTCAACTTTAGGTTACAATATCTCCGGATGTAATTAACATTTTACAATGCAACAAACGGCACTGATTACATATTTGCTTATATGTTCAGATGTGCTAATAAAACTAACGTGGTTCCATTTTAAAAAACGTAGGTTTGTGTTAAAAAACATACTTCCGTTCATTTTTGTATGGATTGTATCAAACAATTACACTAGCCCCTCTTCTCACGTTCGGTCTGTGGAATCGGTTCGTCAGTATTTGATGTGGTTTACGAAATACATCCAGCGGTATACATATATATGATGACTTTTGAGCACTATTAAGGTAAATATATTGTTTGTTCTCTATCAAAATATCAAAATCTTTCATTTGCTAGCTATGCCTACCAGTAATTAGTGCCTTCAGTAGTTAGAATCTTTTATTTAGCTGGCAGTATTGACGCTTGCTGTATTGCAGTTGTTCGAGTAACAAAGATTTTTGTGAGGCAAGTGATTCGTGAAGGGTATAGGTTGTTATTATTCAGGGTGTAAGTAGGCTGTTTAGGTTTTTTTATTGGTAACGCCACCTCTGTATGAAATCAATGGCTGTGCTGTGTGCAGTCTGTGGCTAGTTTAGGCTGTTCAGGTTTTTTTATTGGTAACGCCACCTCTGTATGAAATCACTGGCTGTGCTGTGTGCAGTCTGTGGCTAGTTTGCATTGTTGTCTGCCATTGTAGAGGGGCAGCTGGATGTGAACAGCGCGTAGCGTTGCGCAGTTGGAGGTGAGCCGCCAGCAGTGGTGGTTGTGGGGAGAGAGATGGCGGAGATTTGTAATTTGTCATGAACTGATATATATATTATGACTTGTGATGATATTAAGGTAAATACATTGTTTGTTCTCTATTAATATCTTTCATTTGCTAACTATCCCTATCAGTAGTTAGTGCCTTCAGTAGTTTGAATCTTTTATTTAGCTGGCAGTAGTGGTGCTCGCTGTATTGCAGTAGCTTGAGCAGCGAAGATTTTTGTGAGGTAAGTGATTTGTGAAAGGTATAGTTTAATGTTAGTCAGGGCCATTCTTTTGTAGGGAATTTTGAAAGTCAGATTGCGTTGCGCTAAAAAAATATTGTGTATCAGTTTAAGCACGGTCTGGTATAATTGTTCAAAGGGGACGTATCAAGGGCCATTCTTTTGTAGGGATTATTGAAAGTCAGATTCCGTTGCGTTAAAAATATTGTGTGTCAGCTTAGTGATGATCAGAATAAGTAACGAGAGAAATGTGTAAGTACGTTTAGTTTTATTCAGCTGCCTTTGTATCAAATAACGTAGAAGTTTACCAGCACAGTAATTCAAAATTTTTCTAAGAGGACGTTTCGCTAGAGCTGTGCATTTCAAAGTACACGGCCGATATCCTGTTTCAATCCGAGCCTGTACTACGATTGTAAGGACATCATAGTTGAATGGTTATTAAAACTAAACTTCCTTACTGGTTGGTGCATTAATTCCCAGCGTATTCTCGTAAGTTTAGTCATCATTCTCCTTCACCTTTTACAAGCCTGCCAACGTTGGGGTAGCTTTTAGATTCTGCGACTGTGGAAGTCACGAGGGTTTGAGGCGAAGAATTCGTCGAGCCATGTTCTGAGTGCATTTTCATCCGAGGACGAAGTTCCTTCAGTATTTTTCGATATAGAGCGGCAAAGGCCAAAATTTGAGAACGCAGGAGAAAAAGATGGGTGTGAAATGACTTCCCTACCAAACTCCTGAATGATGTTTTTTGTCCGTCTAGCTGATTGCGGGCGAACGTTGTGGAGGAGTAGTATTACTTCATACGGTCTTCCTGGTCTTTGTTCTTTGACTGCATCTGCAAGACGTCTCAGTGGTTTACATTAAATTGCAGCAGTGATGATTACACGTCTGGGAAGCAGTTTGTAGAACAAACAGCGTTGCTGTTCCACCACATGCATAGCACTATCTTTTGTCGTTGCGTGCAGCTCTTTATATGGGGAATAGCTGCTTTGTTTGGGCTCAATCGTTCCTTTATTTTCCTTACATTAGCATAAAGACAACATTTATCGTCTCCAGTAACGGTATTGGATATGAAATGTCGGTGGTGTTCAAGAGGCAGCTGATAATACGCACGCATTGAAGCACATATGGCCAACCGCTCGTTTTTGTGAGTTTGTCTTAGAGCATGCTGTACCCGCACATCCGATTTTTGAACCTTTCCCATTGCATGGAATTGTCGCACGATGCTGAAATGACGACAGTTTATCACATTTGCCAGTTCCCGAGTACAATGACGTGAATATTTTTGTTTTAATGCGTTTAAACTATTTTCATGAAACCCCGATGGTCTTCCTGAACTTGAGATGCCACTAATGTGAAAATGTTCCTCCTTAAAACGAGGAAACAATTTTCTTTCCGTGCTCTGTCCACTGGCATTAACCCTATACATGGCGCAAATTTTTCTGGCGACCACCTCCGCTGTCAATACCTCAATCGAAATCAAACAGACGAATATGTCAGAAATGTTCCGATTCCATCTCCTAATGACAAAATGACAATATGGAAATTCAGGTAGCTACAGTGAACTACAAGCACGAAACATCAATCGATAAATAAACCCACATCAACGAGAATACTAACATGCAAAACAAAAACGCTACGAACTTACCCACCAACCTAATAGAAAGCTAAGTCTCGCCAAATTAGTAAGATCTTACTGGGAAGTAAACATTAAACATTAATTGGACTCTACACAAGAGTAACTGGTAAATGTGTATTACAGATGGAACATATGGAAAGGTCAACTGCAATAGGCTGCGTTAGATATTACTGCGACTTGTGTTGCATGCAATCCGGCATAATGATTTGCTCCACACAAGAGTAACTGGTAAATGTGTATTACAGATGGAACTTATGGAAAGGTCAACTGCAATAGGCTGCGTTAGATATTACTGCGACTTGTGCTGCATGCAATCCGGCATAATGATTTGCTCCACTTGCTGGCGTGATGCGGGTCGCCAGTTGAAACCTGACCATCTGCAATTATTTGTCATTTAGTATTTATCAGTTGCGGAAGGTTCTGGAAATTTGATACGTTTGTGATGTCTCTATATTATGGTACTTTCGATGTCTGTACAAATAGCTTCACTCTCCGCCCAGGAGCTTTTCTATTGCGGCCAGGAGATTTTCTGTTGCGGCCAGGAGTTTTTCTGTTGCGGCTTTACGTTAGTGTTCTTAATAAACGTGCATTCAGTGAAAAATATTGTATTTCATTGCTGACACTGCTTTCGAATTTTGGGCCTCGTTCTGGTTACCATGTGAGAACATTATTAAGAAGTCTGAAGGAAATTTAGAGTTTAGTGTCACGGTAATAACATTCAGACCTCTTGTTCAGTTGGTCACGTAAGGTGTAGAAAATCGTTTGTAGCCTTGATACGTTAATTATCAAGGCTTTTACCTGGTAAAATTGATGGGACCTTCGTTTATTTTCCTGGACGTTGAAGGTTCTGCAGAAACAATAATGAGGGCCCTACGGAAACTTGAAACAACACTTATTGTTTTTCGGTGTAGTATATGAGCTAGTTGTTCTAGTGAACGGCGCTATCATAATGTTTAATGGTGGTGCAAGATGACGTATTAACGTTGAGTAACTGCAGAAAATGTAACACTGTCAAAAAATATACATTGCAAATGACGAATGATAACATAGGTTTCTTGTAGATAGACGAATTTGTTTGGATAAGAATATTTTCTGCCGAGTGAAATACTCGTGCCGTGACGCTTGAAATTATGATGGAATTGAAGAAGATGAAGAAGAAGAGTAAGCACTGGTAACATGCCGCTAAAACCTAGATCAAGTATCGGGATGGAATGGGGCGATCACAGATTATCAGGTGTAGATATGGAAAATGAACGACTAAGATTTTTCGTATGAATTCTGGGGAAGTGAAGTGTATCAGACAATGGGACCTCATAGAAAACTTTCTAAGTACTGTACCACAGTACTTCGGATTCTCGTCCCAGATTGTCTTATAACGCGGTGTGTACCAGACTGCTTCCAGACTGTTTTATTTACCACTGACAAAATCTTAGTTACTGCAGCCTCAGAGCTGGAACTGAATGATAAAGGAAACAATTAATTGGAAGGTATTTGGTTTGTAGCTAATACACTGGCACTAAATTACAGTTATACACGATGAATTTAGCTTCTCATGCATGATTCCACTAAAGACGACGGGCACTATAGAAGCTGATTACATTCGCTCCCTTATTAACTAAAACTACATTTAGAAGAGAACATGTGCATACTTACAACAGAAATGTAGTGGACTTTGGAATGTTACCTGGTTCAATGATTCTAACTGGGTCCATAGCAGTAAGCCATGACCGCACTTCCGGCACTCGCGGCTCATTATTAGTGTCCAGCAGCAAGTTAGCAACCGTAAGTAGCTCGCACAAGCTAATTCAGCAAGTGGCTCGATATAGAGACACCACACCAAGTCAACTTCTGCAAGTTTGGTCAGCTTGTAGAAGTAGCTTCCGCAAATTAGTGGAAGCAGTTTCGTGCAACTTGCTACAAGTTGCTGAACTAGTCAGTTCCTGCATATTTTTTTTCAAATCTGCTGAAGTTTTTCCTGTTGAATACCGGTACGAAGTCAGTGCCGGAAACGAAAATGACATAAGGAAAGGTGATCCTAAACAATTGTACCATTTCAGCCCGTAATTACATATAAATGGCCACCACAGCCAAGGAAGTGAGAAATCAATTTATAGATTACTTTGTTTCTCTAGAAGGTGAAGCAGGACGGCAGTACGGAAGTCCTAAAATTTTAGTAGATTTTCTTAATGTTAGCATACACATAAAACTAACAAAAAATGTCTAACGTTTGTCACAATCGAAGAGTAAGTCAAAGGACATCTCTTGTTGATACAGGCTACTGTATTTCTAGATACTGTTTTCGGATATTTGATTGTAAAATAGACATAAGGGTTCAAATCTAGTACATATGTACATATACATCTACATCTACGTTATTACTCTGCTATTCACAATAACGTGCCTGACAAAAGGTTCAATGAACCACCTTCAGGCTGTCTCTCTAGCGTTCCTTTCTCGAACGGCTTACGGGAAAAACGGACACTTACATTTTTCTGTGCGAGCCCTGATTTCTCTTATTTTGCAATGTTTTAATCTGAGCGAAATCCTTTGATTTCATTTCATTGAATGGTGTTCCTTGATAACTTATATATGTACTATTAAGTATCCTTTTCTTTGCCCAAACGTTTCCCCTTCTCGTAATTGGGTTTTTCGTAACGATTTCCCTTCAACAGTAAACATAATGCAACAACGCTGGCTGTTGCTCTGGTTTTAACCACGACACTGTAAACTTCCCATTACCTATTTCACGAAGCAATTCTAGTGGAAGCCGTTCTGCATGTACTTGCAGCTAGTTCACGAAATTAACTCGAGGAAGTGACTTGCAGAAGCAAACTTGGGCAAGCTTTTGTTCTGATGCAAACACTTCAGCAAACACTTGTTGAAGTTCATGGCAGAAGTTACTTGCTAGTAGATACAAGCCAATATGTACCTGCGAAGTGAGTTTTCGCTAACTCATAATCAACCGGTACATATGAAGTTTTGGTATGTCTAATATACATATGCTGATAAGGCAAAACATTGTGGCCACTGTCACTGCGGCGATGGAAGCCGCCTGGTGACACTGCGCGCACGTGACGCGGTAACAGAAGTATGTAACCGGAGCTGACACGGGTGGGGGATCACCATAGAGATGATATAGGCTGTAAATTGGGAACTCCACCGAGATTAGCGACTTTGACTGAAGGTACATTATTATTACGCATAGCATATGAGCGAGCATCTAGAAAAGGCGAAGGTGGTCGAATGTTCACGTGCCATTGTTGTCAGCATCTACAGAAAGAGGTAGAAGCACAGTGAAACTACAACCTGCCCACTAAATGGTTGGACGTCCATCACTCTCCATAGAACGTTGGGTTCGGATGCTTGTCTTCTCTGTAAAGTAGGATAGATGGTGATCTGTGGCATCTCTGGCTAATGCGCACAATTCTTCTGCACGCGCTAGTGTTTCGGAGCACACAGATCATCCTACGATTCCACCCCTATGTGTACATATGTTGTCCCAACGACATCGTCAGTTACGATCCCAGTGGGAATGGAACCATCGGGAATCGACTGTAGATCAATGGAAACGTGTCGTTTACTCGGCTGAGTCACATTTTTGCTGCAGTAGTGTCGCGTCCGAAGCGTGGATTTTGATTGGGATTCAGCGACATGGTTCATAACCACAACTTAGTTGGTTGGTTTTAGTCAGAGGGAGAATTTCACCTGACACGGAAGTGACGATAAATGATCTGTATGTAACAAAAGGTTGGGAGCTAACTAATAAAATCTCCAGAACGTTCAACAATCTGATGTTTATTAGAAAATGTACAGACTGAACCCTACAGCTCTGGCGGAGATTTATATTGAGCGGCCAAGTCTGTCGCTCTGTCTACTCTTAGAATGCGATCCAACTAAAACCAGAGTCCCTCAGCTGCTGCCTACTGACGCCTGCAGACTATCTCCTGACGGCCTCGCACATCGCCTACCTCCTCCGACTAACTCCCTGTCTCTCTAACTCTGTCTACTCCTTTCTCGGGCGTCTTGCTGCCGATTTTTATATCATATTCCATTCGACCTCGCCTGCTATTGCCGAGACTTAATGTCGAGGGCTACTTGCCTCCTTATTGGCTGTTAGTGTGCATTATTCTTTAGTGGCTCTTCAGCGGCTGCGTTGAGGGTTTGAGATGCTTCCCTTAATATAGTCATACACTGCGTGCAAAGCCCTGTATTGGCTTCTCATGACGTAGTGCTGTCTCCACCATAGGGCCATCTCTCTTTATCCCTCTCGTCCCACGCTCTCTCTCTAACTATCTATCAGTGCTGTTTGCGTATTAACTTACATTTCTCTCCTTCTCAAGGTCCCGTTACAAGAAGTGTACACAGAGCCCTCCTTGTGCCATTATGGCTTACAGCTTTTAGCATGCTGTCAACACGGCAACCCGTCAGCCTGGCGCCGGCTAGCCAGCCTGCTTCCAGGTCTGTGGCTCATCTTCCCACGCTTAAATAAATTACTATTGCTTCTTTATTTTTTATCAAAGCCTTAACGATTCCCCGTTTTGTTGTTACTAGTGCAATTTAGACTTGGTTTCATTCATGAATATAACACCTTCCCCCGCCGTCAGATTGGTGTTACTGTTCAAAGTAGCGTCAATTGTGAACCCTTTTTATTTTCTTTTAATTATATACATTACAGGTTATATTTTTGTTTAATACATTAACACTTTGATATAATATGTTTTCATTAGCACTTGATAGTACATACTTCCCTAAACCCATTACATATTCATAACACCGTTCCATTAAACATTCGTGAATATAAGTGTATTAACATACTGATATAGTTCATCTCAGCCGGCCGCGGTGGTCTAGCGGTTCTAGGCGCGCAGTCTGGAACCGCGCGACTGCTACGGTCGCAGGTTCGAATCCTGCCTCGGGCATGGATGTTTGTGATGTCCTTAGGTTAGTTAGGTTTAAGTAGTTCTAAGTTCTAGGGGACTGATGACCACAGATGTTAAGTCCCATGGTGCTCAGAGCCATTTGAGCCAAGTTCATCTCGTAAGTTACACTTCGGTATACATATTTTTACAATTTGCTTTCATTTAACGCTGGCTTCTGAATAAGATGGTCTCACCTTGGCTGTTTCCTCACATTACATGAATCACCACATCTTCAGTCTCTTTATTGCTTTGTCTTTTAGTAAAACTTGTTTCTGGATGCTGGTTCAGAATTGTATTTTTATATACACTTTACCACAACGATCATTATTGTCATAGTATTTACATATGCTTTTAAAACATTCCTGAGAGCATTTAGAGTGTTTACAACAACATGTTACAATAATCAGGATAATTATTACTATAGTTATGTACGTCACTACAGAATAGTGTGGGAAGTATCAAGAACATTTCAAATCCTCCTCCTGTCTTTCATCCAATCCCTGGACATTTTCCAGTCTCTTTCCTGCGATTTTTAAATCGTCCAACTGTGTTACTACCTGCTCTAATGGTACATCTAATGTTAAAATGTTAATCACATTCTAGATTATTCTGAGGCACTCCATCTTTCTTTGTGTTATTACTATGTATTTGTCTGTCTGTATGGTTCAAATGGCTCTGAGCACTATGGGACTTAACTTCTAAGGTCATCAGTCCCCTAGAACTTAGAACTAACTAAACCTAATTAACCTAAGGACGTCACACACATCCAGGATTCGAACCTGCGACCGTAACGCTCGCGCGGTTCCAGACTGTAGCGCCTAGCCGCTCGGCCACCCCGGCCGGCCTGTCTGTATGAACACTCTGGTTCCATATCCTTTACATTTACTGTAGTAGCTTACTTTACCCACCCCTTTCATTATTAGGTCGGGTGGTGGTTCCTTTCCACATAGTACCGTTAGGCCTTTCTCTTTTGGCGTTACGTACAATTATTAATTACCAACCATTCATTACTGTTTAGATGTGTCCAAATGCTTTGATTCAGTTCAACCACTTTTCGCACACAATCTTCCGGAATTTTTCTCACCAGTTGCAACAACTTGGCTTAACACACTTTATGATCGAATATTGACAACAAGGCAAATGACTGTCTGCACAGTCGTCTACTCTTACTAAGTTACTTGCAGTTCCGCTGCTCCGCAGAAATTTTCGCATATTAGTAAGAATTCCTCTTCTGGCTCTATGTATACATACCTCCATTTTATTTCCAGGATCTCTTTAGGTATTGTAAATACTCTATACAAGTTAAAATTAGTATTATCTATCAAGGGGGTGTTGATTACATAGCGTAATATACTACCCACAATGAAAACATCTAACACAGTTATTCTTAGTAGTAGGTATCGTGAGGATTCGGCTAGAGGAACAGGAAACGTTACGTCTTTTAGCGCGGCACGTATTAAATTTAAGTATTTCACAATTTGAACTAGGTTTATGATGTGAGGCTGCAGTATTCCCTTATGCGCATTTACAATAGCGTGTATCATCTGTTCATATTCTTCCTCAGTTTGGCCAAATACTGCCGCTAATTGTAATATTTGTTCGTTTATTGGGGCAAATGTCGCTACACGTTTGAAACCCATGTCTGTTTCTTTTACAAACTCTTGCATGAACCTGTCTAACCTTCGCACGCCCGTCGTTAGAACATGTTCGTTTCATTCTAAGGTATACACTGTCTTGAAACTGACTATACAGTGTCTTGCTCACTCCTGCCAACGTGGCCCTTACTACTGCCGCTTGTTTCTTTGTTAACCTAAGCAATCCTTCTGAATATCTTTCCATCGCATCTATTTTTGCCTTGTAATATGCTGCATCTGCTTCATCTAAGCGTCCGCAGCTCGTGGTCGTGCGGTAGCGTTCTCGCTTCCCACGCCCGGGTTCCCGGGTTCGATTCCCGGCGGGGTCAGGGATTTTCTCTGCCTCGTGATGACTGGGTGCTGTGTGATGTCCTTAGGTTAGTTACGTTTAAGTAGTTCTAAGTTCTAGGGGACTGATGACCATAGATGTTAAGTCCCATAGTGCTCAGAGCCATTTTTTTCATCTAAGGTCCCGAAAAGTATCTTCCTCACATGTCCAACGAAGTTAAAAACTCCTTTCTTCCTTCTACTCTCATGTTTCGTCAGCTGTTGTACTAGCTGTTGCAGACCTGTAATTTTTTCTACGTGGTGTGTTACCTGCTGATCTAGTACCCTACACTCTATTAATCCTACGTTTAATTGTTGTAAGGTGTTCAAATGGCTCTGAGCACTATGCGCCTTAACTTCTGAGGTCATCAGTCGCCTAGAGCTTAGAACTAATTAAACCTAACTAACCTAAAGACATCACACACATCCATGCCCGAGGCAGGATTCGAACCTGCGACCGTAGCGGTCGCTCTGTTCCAGACTGTAAGGGCCTAGAACCGCACGCCCACTCCGGCCGGCTTTTGTAAGGTGTCCCGGCACCTTTTTACCACTGTTTTACCGTAGCTTTCCGCCTTCTGAAACCTCTCTGTTATAGCACCTAGATTCATATAAGTAACAATTCTCCATGTGGTGCTATATATTTGTACTGGTTCTACGTTATCATAATATAATCCTGAAGAACTCGAAAACTGTGTCACTGGAAAACTGTTCGTTGCAGTGATGTCGTATATGGCTACCATTGTTAGGAGTTGGACAATTTTCCACTTGTGTGCCATACCTGAAATTTAAAGGAACTTATTCAACCTATTTGCATGTAATTCTGTTTCCTTATTTCTCTTAATTTTTATTACTACATTAGGACCTTCAACTTTTAATGCTTCAAATGGACCTCTCCACTGCGAGTCTAATTTCCGAAATCTACCATGTCTCACCGACTTGTCGTGCAGTAACACTTTATCTCCTACTTTGAATTCTTTTGGATTCTGTATCATGTCATACTGTCTCTTACTGGTTTTCTTACTCTTTATAATCTAGTCTCTAGCCACTCTGTGGGCTTCCTGCATTCTAGTTCTTAGCCTATTTACATATGAGTCATAATCGTAGCTTGCCTGTTGTGATTCCTGACGCAGTACTCCTGGTATTTTGACCTTTTCCCATATAGTAGTTCGAATGGTGTGTAGCCTGTGCTGCTGTGTGGAGCAGTGCTGAACACAAAAATTGCATACGGTACCCATTTGTCCCAAGAACTTTGATCGCCTGTTCCAAAGCGTGTGAGATACGCTGCAAGTGTCCTATGACTCCTTTCTAGTGCTAGTTAACCATTTGATTCTAGGTGTTAAGCTGTAGTATTTATACGCTTAACTTCCAACAGTTTACACACTCTTTTAAAAACCTCACTCAGAAAATTCGAACCTTGATCCGTTAATAATACTGATGGAATTCCATACCTTAATACAATGGTTTCCACGATTGCTTCAGCTACCGTCTCGGCATCTTGCCCTTCGATTGGAACTGTTAATGTTAACTTACTGAAATCATCTTGAAATGTTAACATGTACCTTTTGCCTGTGCTGGACATGAAGTGTTGGCAGAAGAGCCAACACCGTGTTGCTAGAGGAGGCCGAAATGCACGCTTTTAAGCTCACGTAGATTGGCGTGAGGTCTGGATCAAGCTCAGAGAAATAAGACTAGCAAAACAGGAGGTAACTGGTAGAATACGTAACTTTAATCCATAATTGGAGAACATCGGTCTGACGGTACAGGCATCACAAGTTAAATATCTATTGATAATGGCGCCTTGCTAGGTCGTAGCAAATGACGTAGCTGAAGGCTATGCTAACTATCGTCTCGGCAAATGAGAGCGTATTTGTCAGTGAACCTTTCCTAGCAAAGTCGGCTGTACAGCTGGGGCGAGTGCTAGTAAGTCGCTCTAGACCTGCCGTGTGGCGGCGCTCGGTCTGCAATCACTGACAGTGGCGACACGCGGGTCCGACGTATACTAATGGACCGCGGCCGATTTAAAGACTACCACCTAGCAAGTGTGGTGTCTGGCGGTGACACCACAGGATACATCTAGCAGACCTAGTATATCCACTGACCGTTTCTCAAATACTGTCTCTGCCGTGTCTGTAATTTCTAAATGCATCCTTGTTTTCATCAGTATGTTTTTATTTTTCTGACATGACGGACGTTTCCGAATTTTCTATATCACGCTTCATTCCGCGTCACCGCTTGTATGCCTTGATTCCTTCTAATGTCCTGTGCATTCCCTGGTGACCTCCCAAAGGATTGTCATGCATCTCTTTCAGTATGTTCTCCTTTTCCTCCGGACTAATTTCCTCTTCACTATCTGCATCCTGTTCTGTTTCAGCCGACACTTGTGCTTGCCGCACGTTAACGGAATTATGTTCCCCACTTGTATGTGCTGCAGATATCTTCTCTGTCTCCATATTCTGTTTCGCATCTATCTCTTCCTTCCCTTCACGCCTTATTTTGCTTCTCGCATCCGCATTACTATTTATATTTCCGGGATTGTATATTACCACATAGTCATACTCTTCTAGCTTTAGTCTCCACTTCAGGAGTCTTGAACTCGGATCTTTTACACTGAATATCCATGACAGTGGCTTGCGGTTTGTTACCACTATAAACCTTCGTCCATATATATATATATATGGTCTAAACTGTTTTAATGCATACACTATGACCAAAAATTCCTTTTCTGTTGTGCTTTAATTTAGTTCTGCCTTGTTCAATCCTCTAGACGCATATGCAGTGGGCAAGTCTTCGCCCACGTTCTTTCCTTGCGATAAGACAGCTCCCAGGGCGGCGTTACTCGCACTCATTGTAACAACAAACGGTTTCGTGAAATCTGGGTATTGAAGTAGCGGAGGATTTATCAGCTTCTCCTTCAGCTCTTCGAACGCATTGTTCTGTCTTTCTCTCCAGTTATACTCTACTCCTTTCTTTAAAAGCTCATGAAGTGAGTTTGCAATTTTGCTCAATTGTGCAATGAAACGGCGGTAATAGCCTATTAATCCGAGAAACCCTTTTAATTCTTTCGTTGTTCTTGGCTGTGGAAAGAACTTTACCTTTTCCACCTTCGCCATATCCGGTGCTATTCCTCTGTCAGTAATACAGTGACCTAGGAAGATTACTTCCTTCCTCAGGAATTCACAATTGTCTGGTTGCAGCTTCAGTTTGTGCTCTCGCAACCTATCAGATATTTCCCGGAGCTTTTCGGAATGCTCCTGCAGGCTTTTCCCATAACATACTATGTCATCTAAAGAAACAAAACATTTCGCACCTTGCCAAAACTGTTTTCATTAGTCTCTGGAAACATCCTGTGGCTCCCTTCAGTCCCATCGGCATTCTCTTATATTCATAATGTTGTTGATGGTTCGAACTGAACGTAGTTTTTTCTCTGCACTTCTCATCCGTCAGTATCTGATGGTATCCGCTTGCAAGGTAAAGAGAAGAGAAGTATTTTGCATGCTCTAGCTGGTCCAAAATATCGGAGATGTTCGGTAGTGGAAATGCATCGCATACAGTGATGTCATTTAATTGTCTGTAGTCTACTACGATTCTCCTTTTCTGCTTGCCACTGGGGTCTAACCTTTTTGAACCACTAGTAACGGTGCGTTCCAGGCGTTCTTGTTTTCGACAATTATGTCATCTCTTAACATCTGCTCTATTTGCTCTTATAGCACTTCCTTCTGCGCTTATGGGATCCGATAAGGTCTGGCATTTACTACCTTCCCGGCACGTCCCGTCGCAATTGGTATACTGTGCTTTAGTGCGGAAGTATAGGACAATTTGTCACCTGGTAAATGAAATACATCTCCGTACTCCGCGCTAACCTCCACTAGAGCGCTTTTCTCTTCAGCATTCAAGTGATCCAATCTTAATTGCTTTCACAGAACACTATCTCGACTTTCCATCTTCGATACGACATCCGTGCTACCTTTTACTTCGCGTACTTTTACGAGTCTTTCTAACTATTCCGTCATTAATCTGACGTTTCCTAAGTGAACTCTGTTCTCTGACAAGTTCAATGCACTCACTATGCATTTGCCATTTCTCACTTTCACCAAGGTTTCAGGAACATGCAGCCCCTCTTCAATTTCCTGTCTTGGAATAATCTTTTTTTTTCGCTTCTCCATGGTACTTTTCCGTCCACCCTTAATAACATTATTCTTTCGTCTCAGGGCCCTATTTCCTGCCCTAATCCTGAATGCGATTCGATCTCATGTCCCTTCGGTTCTCCTTCTACTTTACCTGCATAGTCTAACTTGACCTTACGCTCTGTTAAGAAATCTCTATCTATTAAACCGTCATACGGGATGTCTAATCCAGATCCGTACACATGGAACTTGTGCCTGACATTTCCAGCACCTTCCACACTTAGGTGTATCCTTACTGCACCTATCGTACTCGCGGCTTCGCTTGTTACACCTTTCAGCCGAAGCATATCTGCTACATTAATTGAACTTTTCACTGGAATACTTGTTCTCTCTAGTAAACATTACTGTGCTCCTGTGTCTATCAATAACTTTAAATATCTTTTTAACTGTATGCAGTACAATACTAAAACATCGTTGTCTGTTGCACAGTATATTACCCTAACTGTGGGTTTACCTCTCGCAACAAGGCCCGTCTGTGCGGCCATGCCGTCTCTTAGTTTCCCTGCACCACTTTACCGGTTCTAGTAGATACCGGCACCCTGCCTGTACTCCAGGCGTGCCAGGGCCCTTCATGACGATCTTTAGCGTTGGGGCCCAGCCGATTACACTTAAAGCAGGCTACATCTTTTACCCTTGTAGACGGGAGTCCACAGTTACATGGTAAATTGTATTGTGAACATCTTCACTCCCGTAAACCTCCATCGCTTTCTCTGTGGTTCCATTTGAAATCTCTTACATCAATCGGATAAATTTTCCTTAGCCTCACTCGACATTAGCGTCGGTGTCCAAAGGCTTGTCGCCCCCATAGCAAAAGTTGGTGAATTCTTTACACGTCATTGCCCGTACTCTACCCTCTGGCTTATTCTTCCTGCACTTGCTCGCAGTATGACCTCTCAAACCGCACGTGAAACACTTTAGTTCGTTAATACCTCTAGAGCTCGCCACTGTTTCCCTTCCACGGTTAAAGGTTGCCCTCGGGGCTAGTCCCGGCTCCTTCATGGACGGTATCGCGCTCTCCTCTTGCACTGCCAACTACACTGCTGCCGCTAGCGTAATTTCATCGTCTCTGCTTCCTACTGTCGTTTGGATTCTATTGTTGCTTAACCGTTATAAACGACAGGTTCATCCTAACGAATCTACCAATTCTATTGCGCCCATTAAGTTCTCTATAGCCGTGATCCTGTTTACGGCCTCCCTGAAATATCTCTGCATAGGTCAATTCGGCTTGCCCACAGCGCAATTGGGTCTCCCTGTCCCTGTATCGCTTGAAAAATCTTACACTCGTAATTGTCTACGGTACGCTTACTCGCACAGCTCTCTTCTAACACACGCTTCACTTCTTGCCACGTGCTCGTGCGTTCGCGCACTTGTTGTCTCGATCTGGCTTCACCGGTTAGTTTTACTTTCACAAATTTTAGCAACGTTTCGTCTTCCTCCGACTTTACTAGCTCGAATGCTGCGTCCGCGTTTTCAGTAAACTCTCTGAGCTCTCTTTTGTTTCCCTCGAACACTTTCGAAACAATAAACAATGCTTCTCTTCTAACATTCTGCGTGGTATCTGTTTGTTCTGTATCGTGTCTCCCTACCACTTTCGTGCAACGACGCTCTGAGCGTGTTTTTTAGGGAATTGACTAGTTTACACCTGGGACCTGTTGCTGGTAAGGCGACGCCAGACCACACATGACATGTAGAATTCAGAAGAGTTCAGTGAGACTAGCGATGATATAACCAAATACTTAATGATTTCAGCGTCAGCTCCACTGCACTCCCTGTAAAAGAATATTAATACTAACTAAATTTAGTGGAAGGGGTTCAAGGCTTTCCTATTTTTAGTTAGCTGGTAAAATAACGTCGAAAAAGCAGTTAACTTTACCATTGGAAATTTTATTCTACTCACAAAACATTGTTTATAAATTGCACTATTGATAAAAGGAAATGTTTTAATACAGGATGGTAAAAACCAACTGCGTTCAACAAAAATGTGAACGAATATTCCCTCAGTGGGTTTCCAAGTTCCACAATGGATCGAAGGATGACCTATGCCATATCACATCTATAATCTAGGTTTAAATTAAGCTTCATAAAAGAGAAAACTATCAAAATTGTCTACAGTGACCCTCAATTATCTTTAATTACCTATCTAACTTGTCGTAAATTACAGTGGCTGATGTGGCTTCTCAATAACTATATAACAGAAAAATCATCGCGTTTCAGATTTTTACTTCAAGTGGCAAATGTGAACACCATGAGCTTTAATTGACGATCGACACTAGTATTACGCAAAAAAAGGGGTGTAACAGATGAGACTTCTGCAGTTCTGAGTGAAGCTTTATGCGCTGTTACGCGGCATCGCGTGCATTCATTACCTTGTCGGTGTTCGTAAGGGGGCGGCGAAAGCACAGCTCCGCTCACCTCGCTGTCTCGGAAGTAACTCTCTCCTAACTTCTCCTTACTACAATTTACCGAAGCTGGTTTAAAATAAAAACTATCTGGCTGTGTTTTCATCTGACCAATCAGGATCTCAATGTTAACCTTAAGCTCCGCCTACAACAATTCTGTCTATCCAATGAGAAACGTTATACTTTTCGTGGTGGGGCAATGTTTTTAAAGTTTGCAACATAACAGAGACGCGAAAAAGTCTCACGCTAAAACTTGCAGCTGATGTGGTCCTTTAGTGTTATCGTAAGATCTATGCTGTTCTTCTGCAGGGCTCTATCTTTTAACATGGGCTGGGGGAGTGGTCCTAACGTAACAGAGACGCGAAAAAGCCTCACGCTAAAACTTGCGGGTGGTGTAGCCCTTTTTGTGTTACCGTATGATCTATACTGTTCTTCTGGAGGGCTCTAGCTTTTAACATTGGCTGGGGGGTGGTCCTAACGTAACAGAAGCGCGAAAAAGTCTCACGCTGAAACTTGCGGGTGGTGTGGTCCTAACGGTTAGCTGCCGACGTGGGTGTCCGTCCGTCCCTTATCGTAGGGCCTTCCAGCTTAACATGCTTCTGCTCTCGGCTTCTGTTCTCGTTTGTGCCCTCGGAACTGCGTCTGTCTCACGGTAGGAAGGTATAACATGCATTTAGGCATTCTTGTGTTAGTCTGTGGTATTCCATTTGCTCACTCGTTACTCGTATTACTTTGGTTAATTTAATATCACGATTTATTCGGAGCTATGTGACACACTACTGGATCTGCTTATCATGTCAGGGTTTTCATTGAAGGTGTTGGATTTGCCTCACACCTTACACTCTCACTGACATCTTACCACTACTGGAGGACGAGAAAGATTCATTAATCTGGGGCATCTTACCAAACTTAACTTTGTTGACAGATTAAAGCTACAATTTCTTAAAACAAATTTATGTGTACAACTTCTCTTGGTGTACCGTCTGGTCTGTTGCTCCGCGCTGCTTTGTGCCCGCGCTGCTGCGATGCGTCGGCCGCCGATGTGCTGGGCTGTGCCGACCCCGTCGCTCGCCTTGGCTGCCGCTGCTGCGGCTGCTGCAGCGTCTGCCGCTACTAGGCCTGTAACCTGTATCGAACCCTCGACCCGCTGGCTGCTTAGGCAGCCCTGTGCCTCGTAGCTCTGCGTCGTAATGTTGAAGTCCTACGCTGCCTCATACCCGCTCTGACTTCTGGGATTCTATTGCCGTGAGGCCGGTAACCTACTTACTTTGAAAGTTGCGAGTCGCCACAACTACCTACAGGTTGGTACAGTCACTGTAGCAATGGCTACTGGCTGCCTTCAGTGGACTCCACCTCCCAGTTGCGTAAATGCCATTGTGGTACCTCACACCGGGCACCAAAAGATTTTATTTATGTCACGTCCCAAGTGTGGGTTTTGCCTGAGATTGAGCGACACGGTTCGTAACCACAACTTAGTTGATTCGCCTTAGTCAGAGGGAGAATGTGACCTGACTAAGAAGTGACGATAAATGATGTGAAGGTAACAAAAGGCTGGGAGATAACTAAGCAAATCTCCCGAATGTTCAACAACCTGACGTTTATTAGAAAATGTACAGACTGAACCCTACAGCTTTGGCACAGATGTGTCCTATCAGTGGCCAAGTCTGATACAGAGACGGCGTAATGACACTGTCACTCTGTCTATTCTTAGAATGCAATCCACACTAAAACCAGAGTCCCACAGCTGCTGTCTACTGACACCTGCCGACTATCTCCTGACTGCTCGCACATCGACTGCCTCTTCCAACTAATTCCCTGTCTGTCTAACTCTGTCTACTTTTTTCTCGGAATGTCTTACCGCCGATTTTTATATCATTTTGCCTTCGACCCTACCGGCTAATGCCGAGACGTAATGTCAAGGGCTACTTGCCTCCATATTGGCTTTTATAGTGTGCAATTCTTCAGTGGTTCTTCAGCGGCTGGGTGGAGGGGTTGAAATGCTTCTCTAAATATGGTCATACACTGCATCCGAAGCCCCGTATTGCCTTCTCATGGCGTAGTCTCCACCAGAAGGCCATCCCTCTTTCTCCCTGTCGTCCCATGCTCTCTCTCTAACTATTTGTACTGTTTGCGTATTGCTTTAATTCCACTCCTTCTCAAGGTCCCGTTACCACAAGTGTACACAGAGCCCTCCTCGTGCCAGTATGGCTATAGCTTTTAGCATGCTGTCAACACGGCTGCCCGTCAGCCTTGCGCCGGCTAGCCAGCCTGCTTCCAGGTCTGTGGCTCATCTTGCCACGCTTAAATAAATTACTGTTGTTAGTTTGCTGTCAACACGGCTGCCCGTTAGCCTGCCGCCGGCAAGCCATCACACTTCCGGGTATGTGGCTCCTCTCGCCACGTCTAAATACATTACTGTTGCTACTTTATATTTTATCAATTCCGTTATTAACAATGTCTTAACAGTTCCCCATTTTGTTGTCACTAGTGTCATTCAGACTTGGTTTCACTCATGGATGTAACACTAGGTCGATGGTCGTATCTACAACCGCCGTCGTGTCGAACAACGGCTCGAAGCATGCAGCGTGCCGCGAATGCAGGGTGGTGTTAGCTGTGTTATGCTATGGAACACATTTTTCTGCGCTTGTATGGGTTCTGTAGAATTAATTGAAGAAATATTGACAGCTGCGGACCACCTGCATCCCTTTAGGCTTGATGTATTCCATGTTAGATTCAAAATGGTTCAAATTGCTCTGAGCACTATGGGACTTAACTTCTGAGGTCATCAGTACCCTATAACGTAGAACTACTTAAACCTAACTAACCTAAGGACATCACACACATCCATGCCCGAGGCAGGATTCCAACCTGCGACCGTAGCGGTGGCGCGGTACCAGACTGGAGCGCCTAGAACCGCTCGGCCACCCCGACCGGCTTTTCCCTCTTAGAGAAGTCATCTTTCAGCAGTATAATAGTACATGTCTCGGAGCCAAAAGCGTGTTACAGTGGTTTGAGCAGCATTATAGTGAATTCACATCGATGTCTCGGCAGCCACATTGGTCTTATGTTAATCTTAGGGACCCCTTTGGGTAGATATTGGACGCAATCCCCCCGTACGCTTATCAGATCCACGTTACTTACGGGAATGGCATAACCTGTGCTTAGACATCTAATGCCCCATATCACCACACACCTACCAACAAACTGTCGGCTATCTGGCACACAGATTCAGTGATGCATTAAGCAAGTGGTCATAACGTTTTGGCTAATCAATGTATTCATCACAGTTATTTGGAAATTACAAATATTTTAATTCGTTATGGGGTATGTAGTGACTCTTAAACAGAACTTACACCTTGATCTGTTATTCATGTCCATACATATTATAAAAATAGATGTGCATATAAAAGTGTCTATGCACGTACGTTTGTTCAACATCTTCCCCTAAACCGCTGGATCGATTTCAACCAAACTTGGTACACATGTCTCATACTGTCAGGTAACAATCGCTGTGTATCATGCATAACGTTTAACTTTGTTACTTCTTTTATAGCAACTCTACTCGCAAAATCTTTTTCTGACAGTATCCACATATGCCGCTGAACGTACCTACAGAAATGTTTGTTCGTATGACACATACACGAAGCAATATGACTACATGAACACTGAGAAGCGTGAAAAAAATGCCACATCATGCATGAGGTTTTAATACAGTTATTCTTTACTACTAAAATGCTATTGAAGTGGAGTCCACTTCACGAAGTGTCTGACATCTGGCAGCATTTTTGACAGCTTTCAACAGAAAGGTGCCAACAACTGTTAACGAAAACAAATCCCGTCTATAGAGCTATGTAGAGGTGTTGCCATATAGACGTTTAGAAATCGCGTTCTGCTTTATGCATATTTCTTCCAAAGGTATTTTCTTTCGGTAGTTTATCGAGTGTGTGACAACATTACAAGTTAAAGGGACACAGTGATGAGGTTTATTCTCTGAATAGTGGTTAAATATTAAAATAAATTTACACCAGTCCTCATAAAATTACAAAAATGGATGATATGCTATGCAACTCACTATTAGCGTATAAAAGTAAATTAACATGAAAAAACGAATACACAAATTGATACGCTTGACTCCTTACTATATATTACTAGCATTGTTCCATTAGTGTTGTACATAAAACTATGTCTTGCGCAATCATAGGCATTGTTTTAAAATACTTGATCCTGGCTACTTTTGTTAAAAATCAACCACGCTTCATTTAACGACGCTTACGAGTAATGTGGCAACTCTCTGTCGTTTGTTATCGAAAATTTAAGAAATTCCCCAGAGACGATGATCCTCCAGGCGTTTTTAGGCGACCGCTGGAAGGGATTACTAAATTAAAACAATATTGTATCATAAATTTACTTTATTTTCTGAATTTCATCGACTTCAATTAACATAATCCAAAATATTTAACCGATCATCGTTACTTTAAACCAATGAAATTGTCGTCCACGACATTAGGGTTCAGACGACTTGTGTTCATAGTCACACGTGCCAGAGAAGGCAGAATCTTTTCATGTTCTTTCTACCATCCAAGAATATTGGTTTCCGTTCCGTATCCTTTTCGGTAGCAGTCACTGAGTGGCGCAACATTACTTCGCGGTGTTTATCCACTTAGTCGTCGGCTCCCGCATACCTCTGAAATTTCCGAGAATGCGGCTGTTTCGATAGGCCTGATGCACTTTCGGATATAAGAAAGCTACACAAAGTGAAATTTGCACACAACCAGAAATCTGTGAAATTAACAATCAGTTTACGTGGAAACTACCTGTTCAATACGTCAGAGCCTAACGGCATCCCGAGTCATCGCTCGGCCTCTCCGTCTGGCCGCAGTGTCGTACTGCGCGACCCTGACCAAGAAGCGTCGAAGCCGCCCTGCAAATAACCAATGTGAACAGAATATCCAACTGTTGGAAGAAGAGCAAGAGCCCCAGCAGTTGTCTGCATAACGCGCTACGGTATTCCCTCTTACACACGCATGTGACAGCTGTTCCACTTCTTTAACGTTTCTGTCCTACTTTTCCTTCTTTTATGATGAATCTACATCTACAAGTACATGACTACTCTTCAATTTACACTTAAGTGTCTGGCAGACGTTTTAGAGAACCACTTTCACACTATTTCTCTACCTTCCCACTGTCGAACAGCGCTCAGGAAAGACAAACATCTCTTTCCGTACGAGCTCTGATTTGTCCCTCTGTAGGTGGACGTCAACAAAATATTATCGCAATCGGAGAAGAAATTTGGGGATTGAAATTTCTTGGAAAGACCTCGCCGCAATGAAAAACACCTTTGTTTTCATGATCCCAACTCGAGTATTATATCCACCACACTCTCTCTCCTACTTCGAGATAATACGAAACGACGTTCCCGTCTTTGGACTTTTTCGATGCCATCCGTCAATCCTATCTGATAAAGAACCCATACTGGACTGCAGTTCCCTATCAGACGACGGACAAGCGTATTGTGGGGAGCCTCTTTATTAGACCTGTCTTCTGTTCTACCAGTAAAATGCAGTCTTTGCTTTGCCTTCCTCACATCATTATCTATGTGATTGTTCCAAATAAATGTGTTCGTAATTCTTATGCCTAGATACATAGTAGAACTGCAGCCTTTGGATTTACATCATTTGTCGTATGACCGAAATTTAACGAATTCTTTTTAGTAGTCATGTGGACGACCTCAGATTTTTCACTATTTACAGTAACAGTTGCCACTTTTCACACCATACCGGTATTTAATCTAAACCATTTTGCAACTGGTTTTGATATTCTGCTGAGTTTACTAGACGATAAATGACAACGTCATATGGAGACATCCTAAGACAGGCGCTCAGATTGTCTCCTAAATCAATTATATGCATTAGAAACAGCAGAGGACGTGTAACAAACACTTCCTTAGGGAAAGCCAGGGGTCACTTCCGTTCGGCTCGATTATGAACTGTGACCTTCCTGGCAGGAAACCACGAATCCAGTCTTACAACTGAGAAGATACTCCATAGTCACGTAGTTTGAATAGAGAGCCATTCGTGATGAATGGTGTCAAAAGCCTTCCGGAAATCTGTAAATATGGAATCAATTTGGGGTCACTTTCGATGGCACCTCTGACTTCACTAGAATAAAAGGCTAATTGTGTTTCAGAAGAACTATTATACTGAATATGTGCTGACTGTGTGTCAACGGTTCGTTTTCTAAGCGGTAACAGATCATTTTCGAACAAAGTACAATTACTACAAATCGGCGTCCGTGACATGGGTCGGTAATTCAGCGGATTACTCCGATTTCTTCTCCTGTGCAACTTTCCCGTTTATTGGAGCGAACTTTCGTCGAGCTAAATATGGAGCTATGACATTAGCGTACTCTGAAAGGTATCAAACAGGTATACCACCTGGACAGAAGACTTTGCTGTACTGAGTGATTTGAGCTGTTTCCCTACACCGAGAATATCTTCTTATGAATTAGTCATGTCGGTAGTAGTTCTTGATCCGAATTCCGGGCTATTTGCTTCCAATGTGCTGAAGAAATTTCGGAAAACCCGTTTTAGTACCTCCCCTATAGTGGCACTGTCATCGGTAATACTCATTCTTACTATAAAATATCGTAATGCTTGTCACAGTAAAACGTAACGTATGCTGTGAAGAATACAATTTTCTTTCTGCGTATAATACTTATTGCCTGGTTTTATAATAATGATGTATCTTCCACTTAGCAATAACGACAATGATGCAGAATTATCTAGTAATATTGCTCCTTCACAATTCTCGCACCACTGTAGAGAGAAGCGATATAGGTACTAGTGTCAGCGGTATTGAGAAACATCAGAGACCGCTAAAATTTCACAAAACATCAGATGGTATGCCAACTTTTCGTCAGAGTTAGCCCCTTTTCACCATAATCTATCATGGATCCCTTGAACACAAAGTGTGCTGCGTAGATGGAAAAAGGCAGAGGCCATACGCATAAACCAGAAGGGTATAAAAAAAATAAAAAGCACCATGAGGGAATTAACTGACTCGGAGGGAAACGCTAGATGGTATGCACATTTACAGACAAACAAATGATTATAATTTCAAAAATTTGGATGATTTATTCAAGAGAAAGAGCTTCAAATATTGGCAAGTCAATAATGCGTTGTTCCACTTCTGGTCCTTATGACTCATGGAATTGTTTGATAGGTTGTTGGATATCCTGAGGGATATCGTCTCAAATTCAGTCGAACTGGTGCGTTACATCGTAAAAATCCCGAGATTCTTGGAGAGCCCTGCCGATAACACTCCAAACCTTCTTAACTGAGGAGGGATATGGCGACCTTTCCGACCTAGGTGGGGTTTGGGAAACACGAAGACGAGCAGTATAAACTCTCGCCGGATGCGGGCGGGCATTATCCTGCCGAAATGTAACCCTAGGATAACTTGTCATGAACGACAACAAAACTGGGCGTGGAATATCATCGACTTACTTCAGTCCTGTAGGGATTCCTCGGATGACCAACAAAGGGAGCCTGTTATGAAAGAAAATGGTACCCCAGACCATGAGTCCCAGGTTGCCATCCATCCGTTGTCATGGGCATTCCCAGACACTTCTTCGCTGGTCATCAGTTCGAAGCAGGGCTCGTCACTGAAGACCATTCTACTCCAGTCAATGAGATTCCAGGCCGAAGAAGTGTCTGGAGGCGCTCCGCACAGCGGTGGGATACCAGCCTGACTCTCGTCCACCATACGACTCGACAACCAAGAGTGATGCTCTTGGGTGCCATTTCTGCACATAGCAGGATCCCTTTGATTGCCATCGGAGGCACCCTTGCAGCACAACAGTACGTCGACGATATCCCATTTAACGTTCTGTTGCTCTACATGGCAAGTTATGGTGGGCTACAGTTCAGCAACAATTTCTACTGCTTGTATTCGTGCTGTCCAATCCTTACCTTGGTCAGCTAGATCGCTGGATCTCTCCCCAATTGAGAAAATTTGGAACATTATGGGCACTGCCCTCCAACCTGTTTGGAATTTTGACGATCTAATGCGACAATTGGACAGAATTTCCCGCGATATCCCTCAGGACATCCACTAACTCTATCCATAAATGGCGAGGCGTATAAC
The DNA here is from genome assembly GCF_021461385.2 of Schistocerca piceifrons. Lineage (NCBI taxonomy): Eukaryota > Metazoa > Arthropoda > Insecta > Orthoptera > Acrididae > Schistocerca > Schistocerca piceifrons. The sequence continues at coordinate 48,280,794 of NC_060149.1, read as the reverse complement.
TGCTTTCGTAAGAACCAATGGTAGACCAAGCCATTATTGCCTTGTTAAATTGCTCAAACTATTTCTCTGGAATAAATCATTTAATCTTTTCGAAATTGTAATCATTATTTTGTTTGTACATGTACATCACAAAACCGACTCCCGTCCCTTCGGACAGTTCATTCGTAGTGCATCGTTTTTTTAATGTCTGTAGTGTATTCTAAACTCAAACGTAATTCGGGATTTCCTCCATGCCCAACAGCACGGATTCCGAAAACACCCCGCAGATTTCCCACATCATATACCGAAAGCAATGGATGAAGGCATTCAGGTAGATTTTGTATTTTCCGTTTCGGAAGAGCTTTTGGCTCCGTACCACATCTACGCTTACTACTAAGTGTACGATTGTATGGTATATCTAGCGAAATTCTTGGCAGGACTGAGGATTTTTGGCAGGGAGGATACAGCAAATTATCTCGGGTGGGAGTCATCAGCAGGCGTAAAAATAACTTCAAGTGTCCTGCACGGAAGTGTGCTGGGACCACCCTTGTTAATGTTGTGAAGTACTGACGTAACGGACTATATTTCAGTAAACTGAGACATCCCGCATATAATGTAGCTATCTCTAACGAGGTACTATCTGAAAAATAACTGCACTAATATTCAATTAGAGCCTGATAAGGTTTCAGGGTGGTGAAAATATTGACAGCTTCCTTTAAATATTCAGAAATGCAAAACGATGTACTTCACAAAACGAATACCATGTGGCATCCTATAATTACAATATCAACGAGTCATAACTGGAATCGGTCAACCCGTAAGAATACCTGGGTAAAACATCTCGGTGGGCTGTGAAATGGAACGATCACATAGGATTAGTCGTAGGTAAAGCAGGGGGCAGACTTGAGTCCATTGGTACGATACTAGGGAAATGCAACCATTGTACAAAGGAGACCGCACACAAAAAACACTCGTGCGACTCATCCTAGAATATTGCTCATTATCCTGAGAAAACCTAGTTAGTACATTTCAAGAACCAGCTTTAAACCATAAGTCTAGGGATATACTACTACCCCCCACGTACCGGTCCAGTAAGGATACCGTGGACCGTTTAAACTAATTACATCGCCCATTGTGGCGTTTAAGCAATTATTCTTTCGACGCTCCATGCGTGAATGCTGCGATAAGAAACCTTAATAAATGGTACAGTTGGAAGTGTACTCTGCCATGCACTTCACAGTGGTTTGCACAATATGGATTGATATGTTGAATCAATGCAATAAAGAAAATTATTTACACGTTTTTAGTCGCGTATAGGGGACGCTCACCCATGGCGCTAGGACTTGGAGAAGATACGTGCAAGTCTACAAGTCAAGTCGCCTATAGAGGGTGAGCCAGGACTCCACAAACGAAATTTCTGAGTTAGTTCGGGATCGTTTTCTGACTATTTTGGTATAGAGACACGTACTTTAAATGTAACTTTAAGCACTATGGTAAGCCATTTAATCTTTAGTGCTATCAGCCAACTTTAAATTGTATCTTCTGACGATGCTCTTGTTCAGTTGAAGAGCGAAACCGGTATACAAAAAACACCAAGTTCGACACGTGGCTGTTATCTCAAACTTGACAGGCTTTGTTACGAGAATTATCTTTGCTACTGTGAACATACGTTCGCAGACGTGTAGATGCTGTAACAAGCAACCACCAAAACATAATAGCAAGAAAGGATCACGATTTTCGTGAGCATCGACATACAGATACAAAACTGCTGTTATGGGGTTGCCGTAGATGCAAGAACAGCTCAGCATATAGTCGTCGTGCTGTTTTTCCATTCCATTCAGTGAACCAATAGACGAGGGGGATATTGGCCGATTTTTTGCCAGTAAACCTACACGTACTGTTGTGTATCACTGTTAACGTACAACTAGCACTGCTGGGAAAACCAACCCGAGACTGAAATGAGCAATACGGAATGCGAGCTTGAGGACTAAGAGTAAAGTAGGCCTTGTTGTTGCCAGAAGCAGGTATCGTCAGTGAATGGAAAAAGTTTGTTTTCAAATGAGACACACAGAGCCTACCATCGATATTTTCACTGCTGTGTAGATGTATTCAACACTGTTACAGAGGTTAAGAAATCAAAAGTGTATAAACGAAAAGTGACCTTTTCGTTAGAGTGACAACGCATATTATGCAAAGTATGTTTATCATATCTTGATCCATAGGTACAGACCATATTTTATTTTGAAATATGCTTTGTCGTGTAGAACAGATACGATTTTTAAAATTCGGGTTTATAATTGGGTTTTGATATTTTGCATTATATTTTCTAAAAGTCTGGTCGTCAAAAAAAAAAAGTTAGACAGAAAACAAAACATTATAATCACCACCGATTATAAAAAATTTGCTAGTGCATTTGCAGTCCTCTGCATCCGCATACCACGTAAAGTCTAAGGGGCCCGCCACCTGCTCGCCGATCCATCGCACTGTTTGTAGATACCGGCGGATACTTGGCGAACCCTACCTGCCTGCACCGACGGATTAGGGTGGGGAGGGATGGGCCGCAGGCTCTTCTACCTGCCGGCTAACTGGCGGGGTTGGGACAGGGGGATTAGTGAACCCTTCCTCGACCTCTTATGGGTGCTAATTTCACTGTGTGTAAATTTCTCTGGGTGCAGTTTACAGGACACAATGCTTTCGCGTGAACCACGAGTAACTAGAAAGAACGGAACGTTATTTGTAGCAATATTAACTCATCATCATGTTTCGGGATTATAGAATAACCAGGGTGTATAGTAGTTAATTCACCTGAAATGTTTACACACATAGCACCATCCTCTTTGAAAAATTCTCTGACTTCAGTGCTCAGCATCAAAAAGTCACGATATGAAGGACACAAAAATGTTGCTATCTTGTGGTACAAATACACTTAAATGCTATCATTCCTTCCATCCATCTAACTCCTGCATCTTACTTTAACTATTGCCACTATCAAAGGCTATCTAATTCATTAGGACTCAAGTGATCAGCCGCGCGGAATTAGCCGATTGGTCTGATTCGCTGCAGTCATGGACTGTGCGGCTGGTCCCGGCGAAGGTTCGAGTCCTCCCTCGGGCATGGGTGTGTGTGTTTGTCCTTACGATAATTTAGGTTAAGTAGTGTGTAAGCTTAGTGACTGATGACCTAAGCAGTTAAGTCCCATAAGATTTCACACACATTTGAACATTCAAGTGATCATCCAGAAGCATACACCGCCAGGGAAGTACCGAATGGGGCGTTTGATTTTTGTATAGATCTAGATTATGACTAGATTTTTTTGAATGGTTTGAGGAACATATAAGCACGTTTACGGTCTGCTCATCCATATTCTGAAGTCTACTCAACACCTTTTGTGGAAGCAGCTACTTAACCACGATGAGGGAATCAGTTACTGACACCAGTGTGTCTAAGTGTAAGATCAGACTTCGACCTGTGGTTTGAGTTATTTTGTAAGTCTCTTTGAAACATCAAGTCTCTTACAAAATGCCACTAATGGTTTACAGAGTTTATTGTCTCTCTTAGTTGTGACTGCGATTCTACAACCTCCAATTACAACGTATGTTAGAGCAAGGTGCTAACACAATAACGCGCACAAGTTAGTTCAGTGAAGTCTTTCAGAGCTGTTAATATATTAGAACGTTGATCTGTTACTAAAGGTACTGACTTCATTACAACCTCAGGAATTTTTAAGGACCGAAGTGGTGGTAAAGCTCTCTTTAAACGTTAACTACTTTTATCTCCTCTTTGGGAAATGGAGCAGCAAACAGTGCCCTGTTCCCCATTTGCCACGTTTCATTAATAGCTGATACAGTCACCGTTGCGTAAGTTATTTTACGTGAATCAGCCATCTGCGTGTCAGTTAGTCATAAAATTATTTTATGAACAATTTTGACTCGTTTTCAATGGATTTTACTCGATTCTTAACCGTAGTCGGATGAGTAGTATAGCGTCCACATGAACTTCACAATCCACTTCAGCTCCTACAGGTGTGAATGCTTGGGCTACCTTCTACAAGTTTGAGCCATAAGCCATACTACAGGGTCTAAGCTCTCCTCAATACATGAATGCCACTGAATCACAAACAGCGCGCATTTAACATGCGATACTTCATTACCTACGGCAATATCCAAGCAAATACAATTTTTTTCAATGGAATAATGTAACAATTTAAAGACAATCGACGATGAATTGGAAATATATGTGAGTTTGAAACAACGTAAGTGAAGTAGTCAGACGTTTATATTTACGCTGAACGTGAGCTTTTCCATAAATCATTGATCAATCGTGTCATAAGATGCTTGTTTAATGAAACACTGTTTCAGAATTCCGTCGCAATTACCACTGTGTTGACATGTCAGTGAGATGAATATTTGTAAACTGTTCTGAGCTTTAGCAAAAGACACAGATTTCAAGATGATAACAACAAATGGTTCAAATGGCTCTGAGCACTATGGGACTTAACATCTGTGGTCATCAGTCCCCTTGAACTTAGAACTACTTAAACCTAACTACCCTAAGGACATCACACACATCCATGCCCGAGGCAGGATTCGAAACTGCGACCGTAGCGGTCACGCGGTTCCAGACTGAAGCGCCTAGAACCGCACGGCCACAACGGCCGGCACAATAACAACAGAAGTATAGATGTTACTCAATGCTCGCCACTGATGACAAACGACTGCACTGTTCAGTAAGGGAGCGAGTAGACGAGTTCGAGACGGTCGCAGCGTCACCGTTTGAAGTCCCGTCATACGCGCGGAGCTACCGCGGAAAAGTGAGAGGATAATACAGCATTGACGTAACAACTGTCGTTTGATTTCCAAGGAAAGTCACTCGCTCCGTTTCTGATCTCTAGTTATGGAGGTGGGGGGTGTGAAAAACTAGCGTATCCCACGAACTGTGGAAACTCATACTTTTGTCACCCAGTATTTGGGTTTGAGAATGAGAACACATACATACTTGCAACAAATGTTATACATTATTTAAAAACTTCAAGAAACATTTTCGCACTGACGATCCCCACAAAATGATGAAAGGAATACATTTATCCCTTATTACATTTTCGCTGTTCATGCAGTTAAACTGATGCACGAAGCATAACTTTTCACAGCGTTTTAGTTTATTAATTTTTTGCTTGTAACTCTCTTCACAACTGATTTCGCAGGCAGTAAACACATACGAGGTTTGGCTACAAAATAATTAACCTTTCGTGTATACATTTTTTTATGAAAAAGATACAGGGTGTTTCAAAAATGACCGGTATATTTGAAACGGCAATAAAAACTAAACGAGCAGCGATAGATATACACCGTTTGTTGCAATATGCTTGGGACAACAGTACATTTTCAGGCAGACAAACTTTCGAAATTACAGTAGTTACAATTTTCAACAACAGATGGCGCTGCGGACTGGGAAACTCTATAGTACGATATTTTCCACATATCCACCATGCGTAGCAATAATATGGCATAGTCTCTGAATGAAATTACCCGAAACCTTTGACAACGTGTCTGGCGGAATGGCTTCACATGCAGATGAGATGTACTGCTTCAGCTGTTCAATTGTTTCTGGATTCTGGCGGTACACCTGGTCTTTCAAGTGTCCCCACAGAAAGAAGTCACAGGGGTTCATGTCTGGCGAATAGGGAGGCCAATCCACGCCGCCTCCTGTATGTTTCGGATAGCCCAAAGCAATCACACGACCATCGAAATATTCATTCAGGAAATTAAAGACGTCGGCCGTGCGATGTGGCCGGGCACCATCTTGCATAAACCACGAGGTGTTCGCAGTGTCGTCTGAGGCAGTTTGTACCGCCACAAATTCACGAAGAATGTCCATATAGTGTGATGCAGTAATCGTTTCGGATCTGAAAAATGGGCCAATGATTCCTTTGGAAGAAATGGCGGCCCAGACCAGTACTTTTTGAGGATGCAGGGACGATGGGACTGCAACATGGGGCTTTTCGGTTCCCCATATGCGCCAGTTCTGTTTGTTGACGAAGCCGTCCAGGTAAAAATAAGCTTCGTCAGTAAAACCAATGCTGCCCACATGCATATCGCCATCATCAATCCTGTGCACTATATCGTTAGCGAATGTCTCTCGTGCAGCAATGGTAGCGGCGCTGAGGGGTTGCCGCGTTTGAATTTTGTATGGATAGAGGTGTAAACTCTGGCGCATGAGACGATACGTGGACGTAGGCGTCATTTGGACCGCAGCTGCAACACGGCGAACGGAAACCCGAGGCCGCTGTTGGATCACCTGCTGCACTAGCTGCGCGTTGCACTCTGTGGTTGCCGTACGCGGTCGCCCTACCTTTCCAGCACGTTCATCCGTCACGTTCCCAGTCCGTTGAAATTTTTCAAACAGATCCTTTATTGTATCGCTTTTCGGTCCTTTGGTTACATTAAACCTCCGTTGAAAACTTCGTCTTGTTGCAACAACACTGTGTTCTAGGCGGTGGAATTCCAACACCAGAAAAATTCTCTGTTCTAAGGAATAAACCATGTTGTCTACAGCACACTTGCACGTTGTGAACAGCACACGCTTACAGCAGAAAGACGACGTACAGAATGGCGCACCCACAGACTGCGTTGTCTTCTATATCTTTCACATCACTTGCAGCGCCATCTGTTGTTGAAAATTGTAACTACTGTAATTTCGAAAGTTTGTCCGCCTGAAAATGTACTGTTGTCCCAAGCATATTGGAACAAACGGTGTATTTCTATCGCTGCTCGTTTAGTTTTTATTGCCGTTTCAAACATACCGGTCATTTTTGAAACACCCTGTATATATATTTAATAGTGTCCCCTTCAGTACACTCCCCTCCTGTATCGGTACAACGTTCCATGCGAATTTTCCATTGATGGATACTGTGCTTAAAGTCTTCGTCAGTGAGCTCTCTGACGACGCGTGCCGCCCGTATGTTTCACTGCTTCAACGGACTGAAATCTTCTTCCTTTTAATGCAGATTTCACCTTCGGGCATAGATAAATGTCACATTGGGCCAGGTCAGACGAATGAGTGGGAGGTCTAACAATGGAATACTGTAATTCGCTACAAATCTCTTTATTCAGAACCTATGATTGTTCTTGCACAATTCAGGCGTTTTTCTTCTTAGTATCTCAAGGAGTTCAGGAAGAACGTCAAGGTAGTAGTGTTGGTTAATGCACTGTGCATCAGAATTAAAGGATAACTGTTTCCAACCCCGCAATTCCCAACCATAGAGACACTTAAGTTTGTAATTGGGCTCGAAGGCACCAACAAATTTCCTCTGCGACGGCGCAAAAGGGTGGCGCCTGCGACGTGACGCTCTTGCTCGACGACTCTGCAGACTGCAGGGTGTCGACACACGCGAAGAAAGGGCCACAGCTCAGAAGTTGATGTGATGTGTGAGTTGCGTTAATGATATCACATAACCACCAAATTTCACCATGATTCTGCCCAAAGCCACCGTGGACGTTTCACACGATAATCACACCCCTACTTACCCACATTTCCCCTGCCTCTGCGATGAAGGTAAGAACCGCGACACCCACCATTGAAAGCATGGGTTTTTCTTATGAGTGGCAGAGGAAAACATTCCAGACGCACCGACGCTCGGAATCTGCACGAAAAGGCCGCAGGGTGTGGCATAAGGGGTGTCACTGAAACCATTCCTTTCCCAGGGGAGATGATACCTACACAGTTCGCAGCGAAAACGACAGTTAGCAGGGAGATCAGCAACATAGGAGATTCTTTGCCACCCTGGACACCCTCTGGCGTTTCAACCCTTCTCTAAGGACATTGTGCGGATGCATCTCCATCAGACGTGTTCCCACAATTTTTGAGAGCACAGCGATCGCAATTTTTTCTCTCGTGTACAAGTAGGAACCACCAGGGACTGTTCAAAACCATTCGATTAAATATGAACGTGATCTGAAGCAGCATAGGGTGATTATCCTTTTTCAGCACTATTGTTTTGGGTTCGCCTGTGGAGTCATCAGGGGGGATGCGACATTGACACACGGGTAAGTAAAATGGCAGAAGTTGCTCTGAGGCCCCCCAGTTCGGCAAAACCCCCGGTGTCAACAACTCACTTTCATCGAGAATCTTAAAGTTGCTCCTATACAGACAACACCTGTGGCAAAAATAACAACTGTCTGTGGCACCCACCCACTTCTTTTTTGGAAATTTTAAAAATGTTCCAGTATAGACTACACATGTGACGAACGATCCAACAGTCTGAACCCTTCTACGTTTTGCGGGTAACAACTGTGTGATCTGCTCTCAGGGCTGGAATCTCGTTAGCGAAAGTTTCTAGGCATCACAAAGTCTTCACCATGCCCGGAAGGCCTTACTGCCGGTCATCGTGGTCGCCTTCACTGACAGGCATCTCTGCCACTTATCGCCGATGCTATCAATCTGTACTACCTGCCATCGCCTTCACTACCAGTGATCGCCTTTGCTGCCATTTGTCGCTATCCATGTTCGCCCTCGCTGCCAGTCGTCACCTTTGTTGTCAATCATCCACTCCGCACCCAGACCGTAACCTCGCCGCTGGACTTCGCCAGTGATGGCCAGCCATCATCTTCACTGCCAGTTTCGCCTCCATCAGGCAGGAACCGCCGTTTCATTGCCTGCTTATCACCGCCGCCGCCGCCATTCTCATCTGCTATCGTCACCTCAACCTGGATATGGCTGCCACCATCGTTCTCCATATTGGCGACGCTCTTTCGCTAGTGAGCAACAACAATCAGAACCCAGTATCCATGCCTCACAATGGACAAAGGACACTCCCACAACCTCAACCATTTATAGCACCACTTCCCGTACCCCTATTATCGCCACATGCTGCACTTCCTCTGGGTCAACACCCTAAGTCCATCCCCCCTTCCCTCAATAACGCCACCATTTGCTGTGAGTTCCTTTGCCTACTCTACCCATCCAACCCCATATTCATCAGAACCCTCAACCACATCGTTTGTCTGTCCCTACTCCCAACTCACCCCAAACCGATCAATACTCCTGCAAGACTGCCAAAAATAACGACTCACCATGCTACTCTAGCAACACCAGATGACTCACTACAGTGAACAATCAACCCTATTAGTTTCAGCCAAATAGAAGAACCATCACCAGGACATATCCACTTTTTCAAAGTCGACTACCCCATCTCTATTATCTCAACAAAACCACAAAAGCGCCCTAACGCAAACCTCACTAGTGTCACTATAACCAAGAAACCCCAAACAGATCATTGGCTTGCTGAATACATGGACACCATGACCCCTCCAGCACCGTTTTCCCTATGTTCACTCCTTCATCCTGTCCCGCCCTGGCCCCAAATTTCTAAATGCCAAAACCCTCAATCTCGAAATCAGGCAGTATGTCTCTAACACTCGCGTCACCCAAATCATACCCAACAAAAATTCAGTCCTTACCAAAATCTACAAATTACAACTTTGACTCAGATCTCCTCCTTCAGATCCCATGCATTACCTTCTTTAAGCCGTGCCTCATCCTCCAACCAACACCAAGAACCTCATTGTCTCCCATCCTCATTGGTGTAATAATGAATGTTGGACCTAAAATAATGCAGAGGGTGAGAATTCCGAACTGAATTTCAACCTCGCCTCAGAAATTCACAAATCCCAACGTATCTATAATGACTCAGGTCCTAACGTCCTCATGTGAGTCTTCACAGAGTCTGCCACCACTAGTGATCACCTCTTCACAGAGGGAACACAATTAACAATGTCGAACCTTCCAAATCATTGCATCTGTCCTGCCGTTGCCAAAAATGTCTTGTTTATAATGACAACTTCACTTCCTGTCGTAAAAATCCACCCATTCCTGAAACAATACCCAGACCTCACCTCCCCTTCCACTTGCAATACTTGCAATGATATCCACTTGATTTATTCTGTCTAAAGCAATGAAAATCCCCTGTAACACCATATCTCTAATACTATACTGATTTATTTTGCTTTTGGTTTATTTAATGTTACATCGTTGAGTATCTGTAAATGTGTTAGAATCGATAACATAAAATTGTATACTCCTTTCTTTGTTAAAACTTTGATGTCATAGTTTGATTATATGCAATGTAGTATACCTATCACTTAAATTCTTTGTCCCATTTGGAGGGAGACAAAACTTACTGTATATATTTGGAATTTGTTTAAATAATTTAGTTTAGAACTACCTATATGTGCAAATGATATGTTTTATTTAAAATGTTTGTATGCTGTTATGTAAACTGCTGACCTTCACTCAGGATTCTTAGTTATGTGGTCCGTGAAAGGTGTTGTGGTTCCCCTCGGGAACGGAACTGTGTAGCGTGCGCAAATTGTTGTTGGCTTAGGTAGAAAAGGTTGAACCAAGAGTCAGTCAGGGACGAGCTACCAAACTGTGCACTGCCATGTAAAAGTTGTACATTGTGCTGGTTCCGAGAGAGGCTTTCTCTGCCACTTTCTAACGCCTCGGATGGATGGATAAATAGGTGGAACGATTCTGGAACTGGTATCCATCATCGCCACCAAGAAGGGACAGAGTCCAGCTATTCTGCCTGCAAATCCACCTACCAACATGCAGTTGCCACCACATCGCGCAATCACTGTATCGGAATTCTATAATAATGTACAGTGAAGGATCAGCTTATTGGATGTTTTAGTGTTCACAAATATAAGGTAACTTATAACTGAATTCATGTTCCTACCTTGAATTTTTTCCCTATTACAACACCCCTCAGGTTCCTCTCCATTTGACGATGATTACCGAGTGTCCTAGTTTGTGGAAAAAATGAAAGCCTCAAAAGATTAAATGAAGTTGTTTGATCTTTGGTAATAAGCGAGTATTCATGTTTACTGTGGATTTCATGAAATTGTGGGAGGTAGTAAATGTAGTTTAGTGGAAGCCTCCCAGTGATGGAAACAGTCCAATCTATAGTTTTGTGGAGTTTCAAAGTCACCTGTTTAATCATTTACTTGCAAGTAGAAAACTGTGGTAATAAAGACAATTAGCTGTTTCTTTTAAAGATTAAAAGTTCATAAAACTGAGGCTTATAAAGTTTTGCTTAGTAAATCATCACATTGCTGCCTGTAGTAAATTTTAAACGTTGAGTCAGTTTCTTGCAATTTTGTCAACATTGTGTTTCACTGTAGTAAAAGTGGAAAACTGCAATAGTAGAAAATTATATGTTCATGATTGCTAAGTGTTTGTCTCTCTTGTGTATTGGAAGTGCATATTAATAGTATAACAGGATCCACAGTTTGTCTATTGTGCTAAAGCTAGGTAACAAATAACGGGAAGACCACTATTTATGAAAACCATAATTTCTTTATTCAAAAGACAGTGAGAAGTAACTTGTTAGTGAATCCCATTTGACTTTCACTCTAAACAGAATAGTATTTAGTTGAGAGATACTTAACCTGTGATCAGTTCATAATTTTTCAATGAACTACATTTATAATGTCATGCCAGCTAGGAAAATGTTTGAACAATAATACTGAACCTATGTCCAATTAATGATTCTGCAGTGAATGTTAATAGTAATGTTATAAAGACCATTCAGTTTGAACAAGCCCTAAAAGTAATAGTGTGTTTCGGTATCTGTTATATTTTTGCAAATGGTTTGTGCTGCTCTACCTGTTAGCTTCAATCTTACCGTAAACATATGTATGTGTCAGAGTTCATTGCACTCGCGTGTGGCCAAGTACAGGTTGTGTTTGTCATTTAAGTTACTCATACCTACTTTCTTAAACGAGACCGTTAATCTTTCTCTTGCCTAATTAGGCTGGCGACTGTCTTCCTTATTCTTTAAACAGTATAGCTAGGTAATACATTATTTGTTACTGTTCAAATATTTACGTAATTCTGACTTTCATTTCCGATAAGCTGACCCCGTTAGGTACAACTCGGTCAACATAACAAAATTCCTTTCAGAGGGTAACACTGCTATGTTGCTTTATACCATAACTGCTTTAACAAGATAGCTTCATTTCACAACCTGCCTCCAACTTTAGGGTTATGGTATAGCAATAGCAGGAAGGAGTGTTATACGTGGCTTTTCCGTGACATGACTACTTGTTCTGTTGGGGCATAGTACGTAAACCAAATTTGATATATGGTTGTACAAGCTACGTAAATGCTGTTGCAGTGTTATACCCCCACCTGTCAAACTAGAATTAACTGTCTTGGTGTACCTTACTGATCACCCCATCAATTTAAATAACTTTCCATTCACCTCATCATCATTTAATTCCTCACCATTGTCCTCCAAAATATCAATCCCTTCCAACGACCATCTCGGTGTTCGACACCAGTTCTGAAGTCACCTACTCCTGAAACCAAGTCCCCTTCCTTTTTAGCCATCTTAACACCATTCTTTGAACCTCTCCACACCCCCGCCCACTCCACGAATTGCCCAATCTCTCATCATGGCATCCACAGGCGGAGGCTACAGATTAAGACGCTGGATTGCGGACGCTTGTTGTCGCCACGATCTCAGCCACGCCCTTGAGAAACACGCATCTGCTCGCCTGCAGCGTACTCCGAGCGGTGCTGAGTTGGCAGGAGTCGACTGCCGGAATCCTGACGACGCCGCAACTCCGCAGGCATGCAAGGCCGGCACATAACAGTGCATGCACTGGTCGCTGAGGCAGCCATTCCGCGCCAAGCCCTTTCGCAGACAGCAAAGTGGTGACGTCTGCATTGTGGGACCCAGTGACGCAGACCGAGAGGAATGGGGGCACTGTAGTTGGAAACAATAAATCACTTGGAAAACGTTGACGTGTCTTAATAAGGTGCCTTCTACCTCTTCCTGCTATATTAGGTCATCCTGATACAGTTGGAGTCAGAAGTTGCCACTACATTTGGTGTCAGAATAGCAGACGTCGCCTGTCCAGTACGACCTTCGTGCCCACCACCCACATTACTTTCACAAGATGTGGTGAGTTTTGACCAATTTTCTTTTGACCATTGGACGTTTTCTTGCCTTTTTGTGTTTTTGAGTATGGCTCGGGGCAGGCCATTTTAGTTGTTTTGCGTAGGCATATTATTTTTTTTTATCGGAACAACTGGTAGTGTACTTGGGCAGTAAGAATTTTTTCTTCATGGGATTTAATTACTTTTGTATTGGTTTGTGTATGATGTTACTGAGTATGATGACACTGAGATGTAGGCAATTGGGTTATTCTTGTACTTAAATGTTTTGCTGCGGGACTAACTGGGAACGAAAGCAACACAATTGCAGAGTGAGGGTCGCGAGGTCTGTCGGAACCAGAAGCAGTACAGATTTTGTTGGAAAAGTAGCAAAATCGAGAAAGAAAATATGCAGTTGAGAAATGAATTAACATCTAGAAGTGAGCGGGAAACCGCGTGTGATCAGTCGTTGTTGGCTAGGGTGTAGGAGATCGATCCAGCTGCCGCGAGTTTGATTATTCCGTTTCCTGGCATGGCATCTGACGATGTGCGTTCGTTTGTAGAGCACTTGGAGACTATAGTGGTGATGAATGGTTGGTCTGCTAAACAGTTGTTACATATAGCCAAGGTAATATTGACATGTGAAGCGAAAACATATGTAAGGTGTTCTGAGGCATTAAGGAAGGCAGGACAGTTCAAGCAGATAGACGAAGGGCTTTTACAAAGGTACAAAAAATAGAATAGCACTCGGTACCTTAGAGAAAGGTTAAGTACAATGAAAAAAAGAGACAGGGGGAAACGACGGAGGAATTTGCGGACGGGAAAAGGGAAATTAATGAGTATACTTATGAGTTGGGTCAGAGCGATGAAGCGAATAGTGTTCTGTGGCAGGTGGCCGAGCAAAGGGCACTTGACGTATTTTTGAGAGGGTTGCCGGCGCATATGTCACGGAAAGTGCGTGAAGGGGATCCGAAAGATTTGTGTTTGGCCATTCAGCTGGCAATTCAATGTGAGGAAATAGACGTGACAACAGGGGTACGCGAGAGGCAAACAGTGTTTACAGCGGTTGTGAAAAGTTTTAAGTGTGGTCGTGCAGGACATGTGCAGAGGCAATGCACCCAGTCACTGAGGAATAAAGCTAGGGGTGTAAATCGGCAGCGGGGAGGATGGAGAAGTGGAGATAGGAGAGGTGGACAAGTATTAAACCGCAGAGGGGGCCCAAGACCCACCTAAGAGAGCTCCAGTTTAATTTCAGTGCTACGAATACGTATGCAGAGGTGGAATGTTCAGTGGTAGGATCTATAGCAACTAAAAAGTTTAAGATTTTGTTGGACACATGGGCGCAAGTGTCAGTGGCTAGTAGGGATATAATGGGACGAAGGATGCTAGACCCACCACGTTATAGGTTACGTGGAGTGGGGGATAAGGAGGTCACGCCTCTGGGGTCGGTGACAGTTGACTTTCGAATATGGAATGTCTGATCTCATGCCGGCATGGAGGTAGTAGCATGGGTAAACGAGGGCTATGACATGATCCTAGGAGTAGGTATCTTGCATCAACATCATGCCAGAATTGACCTTGGACAACGAACTGTGGAACTTGGTGGAATGTTATTTCAGCTAGGGGAAACTGTTGTCAATGTAGAGCTGTCGCGAGGGGCGTTCAACGTAATGAACAAACCAATCGAACCGCGTACATTAGCATTAAGGCTTAATTCGCATGAGTGGTTACCTAGTGGCACCAGGAAGTCGCTTTGGATAAGTGTGGAGTCAAATCTACCTGTAGGTACAGTATGTGTTATTGAACCATTGGAGGATGATGAAGTTTTGGGTCCATCGGGATGTTTTTTGAAACATAGTGTTATACGCGTACAGGATGGGAACGACGGGCGAGTAGTTCCCGTGAACGTGGATAATTTTAGCGCTGTAGACGCGAATTTGAGGAAATGAGTCTTAGCAGCAAATTTGGATGTTCCAGATGACGAAGACTGGTGTTCGAAAGGTAGGCGAAGCGATCAACCACTAACTGCCGATAGAACTGCATTACGTGACAAAATTAAGCATTTGAAAGGAGGAGAAAGAAAGCATATGGAAGAATTATTGTGGGAATTTAAGGATTAGTATTTTCCACAAGGGTCGTTACCAGGAACTCCATTAGTTCAACAAAGGATACCAACAGGGAATGAACCATACAGAATACCGAGGTATTTGCACGCGATTGTGGAGGATTTCATGGATCAACAGCTTGCGGACGGTATTATAGAGCATAGTAATAGTTGCTGGGGAGCGGACATTGTCGTTGTGCCCAAAAACTCTACAGATGGTACTAAGAAATACAGGTTCTGTTGTGACTACCTATACCTCAATAAGAAGACAGTACCGGACGCATACCCAATTCCAAACATATCGGAGACTTTCAATCACTTAGTACAGTGCCATTACTTTTCTGCGGTGGATGTGACAAGTGGTTGCCATCAGTTAGAGGTGGCTCCAGAGGATCGTCCGAAAACTGCTTTCTCTACTCCTGGAGGCCATTACCAGTGCATTAGAATGCCATTCGGTTTGAAAAACGCTCCGGAAACGTTTCAGAGGTTGCTAGACAATGTCTTGAGGGGTTTGAAACAATGGCAGTGTCTGATCTATTTGGATGACATTACAGTGTTTTCAAGTAGTATGGAGCAACATAGACAGCGGTTAAGGGACGTGTTTATGAGGTTAAGAGCTGCTCGTTTGACGTTGAGCCTGGAGAAGTGTCATTTTCCATTGGAAGAAGTAAAATATTTGGTTCATATTATCAGTAAGAACGGGGTGCGAACAGATCCGAAGTTGGCACAGGCTGTAAGACATTTTCGGGAGCCCAAAACAGTTAAGGAAGTGTAGTCATTCATCGGAATTTGCAATTTCTATCGAAAGTTCATGAAGGGTTTTATAGATTTAGCTCAGCCATTGACGCGATTGTTACGGAAGGGTGTGAAATTTGAGTGGACAGAAGGGTGTCAGAAAGTGTTTGAGAAACCGAAAAAAGTGTTAACATCAAGTCCGGTTCGTGTGTTTCCAGATTTCGAAAAGGAGTTTATACTAGCATGCGATGCACCGAATTCAGCATTAGGGTGTGTTCTTAGACAGGAAATTGATGGGAAAGAAAACCTGTAGCCTACGCGTCTAGGCAGTTGAATGCAGCAGAAAGGAATTACTCAACAACTGAGAGGGAGACGCTTAGCGTACTCTATGGAATAACACATTTTAAACGTTATATATATGGGAGAAGATTTCGAGTAGTGACACATCATGTTGCATTGTAGTGGCTGATGGGGTTGAAGCGTCCGTCCACTACACTCGCTAGATGGGCTGTGAGGCTCAGTGAATTCGACTACGAGGTGGTGCACAAGCCTGGCAAGAAGCACGATTATGTGGATGCACTGAGTAGGAAGGTGGCAAACGTAGAGGTCATAGGTTATGAACCAGCAGTATGGCAAGAATTACAGGACGTGGGCAACGGTTGTAAATTGTATCGGACAGAGGTACAATTTAGTATGTACGACAGTCGTCTGTGCAGGGAAACGAAGTTAGGACCTAGGGTAGTTGTACCAGCGAAGTTGATGGATGAGGTTTTAAAGGAAGCACATGATCACGTGTTATCTGGTCATGGAGGGTGTAGAGCGACGTACAGGAGAGTGGCGGAGAGGCATTGGTGGGGAGGTAGGTACGGAGATGTGTGTATACCATGTGCGCAGAGAGCAAATTTGAGTCGGAAACAGCTACAACGATTATCGGAAGCGACATGTCCATTTTCTTTGATGGGAATCGATGTCATAGGACCTTGCAGCTGAACAACATCGGCGAACAGATTCGTTCTGACAATAATAGACCATTTTTCGACGTATGTGGAGATGGTGGCTATGTCAAATGAACAGGCAGCAATGGTCGCACAAGCGTTAGTAAATAACAGGATTTTGAAGTTTGATGTACCGGAGACAATAATTACTGGCCAAATGACCAACTTCAGGTCGGATTTATTGAAGGACCTGTGTAAATTTTTGAACGTAAAAAAGTTGAGGACGCGTGCGTTGCATCCACAGGCCGACAGTAGGCCATAACTGATACACAGAACAATCTGGAAGACGCAGAATTTTTATGTAGATTCTCATCACCATCAGTGGGACGTGTATTTGAAGCATATTATATGCGCGTACAATGCAAAAGTCCATACAAATACCGGTTTGTCTCTATATGAGGTTCTGTACGGGCGAAAAATGCTGTCATCGTTTGATTTGGTGAGGCTACAGAAAGGAAGGACCGGCGAATCTGTACGTCAATTCGCAAGGACAATTCGGGATGTTTGGAAACGGGTACAAACGGCGAATACAAAAGCTTTGGAAAAGCAGGAAGACGCAGTAAAGCGGAATGGAAGTTTACCGCCGTATAGAGTGGGGCAGTGAGTAATGCTGACCAGCCCCTATACGCAAAAAGGGAAAACGAAGAAGTTCCTCATGAGGTATCTAGGGCCATACCAAGTTGTTGAAACCACATCCCCCGTTAATGTTCAGCTCCAGCTTCCTGCTAGAACAACGATAGTACACATTTGGCGGTTACGGCCATTTAAGGGTTGCCCGGATGTGATTCCAGGCGTGTTACAGGAAGGAAAGAGGACGAAAGCGAGAGTGAAGAGAGGTGCTAAGCACAGAGAAAACCAGAGTACAGCATGAAGTACCGTATGCTTTGCGATCCAGAATGTAGTAGAGTATTTGTAGTTTTTTTTGTTTTTGTGTCATGTATCATTGGGTTTGCGTAGAGTAATTAGGCACTGTATTTTCGAATATAGCTTGCTGCGGACAGCAGTCCTTTTGAAGAGAGAGAAAAGGTGATGGTGATCCCTGTCCGCAGCGCTACCGCCGCAGGTTCGAATCCTGCCACGGGCATGGATGTGTGTGATGTCCTTAGGTTAGTCAGGTTTAAGTAGTTGTCAGTTCTAGGGGACTGATGACTCAGAAGTTAAGTCCCATAGTGCTTAGAGCCACTTGAACCTGTCCGCAGGTCACTGAAAGAGGGAGCGTTGGCGGTGTTTCATCTCCCTATCATCAGGGTGGACGCGTTATGGGGCAGCACCTGGATGGGGGTGTGCTGTACTCAAGGCAGGTAGATGTGGTGGTGTAGAGTCACCAGTGGGCATTAAGGTTGGTATGGAACGTATGGGAAATGCGGAATGAAGTAAGGAGGCTTGAGGAAATGTTCGAAGAACTTAGGCAAGGGGCAGAGGGCAAGAGAATGCTGGAAAAAGTTGTAGGCGAGTATAAGAAATTGCATGAGGCTTCTAAGACGCTACGGAAGCAGGTAGGACGGATGAAGGAAGCGGTGCCACGGGTAAGACGGAAACGAGGATGGCTGAACGCAGGGGGGAAAATTTTAAAGACAGTCTTTGGAACCGCAGACGAAAGCGATATGAAAGAACTGAACAACACGGTGGAAACGGTGAAGCAACTCGCAGAGGAGAGTGGAGCATAGTAAGCTTGCCATGCAATTCAGATAGAGACATTGGAAGGGGAAGTCCTGAATAACACACGGTTGCTCCGCGCATTACCAGATCAGGTAGTAGACTACGCTAAGGCGTAATAAATCGTAACCTGGGAACCCTACAGGGGCATCTAGAAATACTAGATAGCAGGGTGGTGTTAACATGACTTTTGCAAGAAGTAGCTGACAGAGTGTGGGATGTGCAGGGAGTAATAACGAATCTGCAAGAAGCGCTGCATCACTCATTGCAAGACCAGATAAGTACCGATTTGATACCGCCGGATCAATATTTACGCGGGTTGCGCAAGGCGCAGAAGGAACTACCGTCACGGTTATATTTAATAATGGAGCCCAGCGAGCAAAATTTGCCGTTTTTCTACTATGCTCCAACAGTAAGGGTAACAACCGACCGCGCAAGTGTGTATAATTTGGCCCAATTCCCGGTTATGGGGAAGAACGCGAGGTTTCAGTGTTACACGGTCCGCCCATATCCAGTGAAGTGGGAGCGTTGACCAAGTTTGTTGAAGTGAAAACTAAAGAGGTATTGCTGATCTTGGCAACTAGAAACCGGTGTGCTGAAATGGCAAGGGAGGAATTACGAAGCTGCCATAGAGGAAAGGTAACGGTATGTCCATCCAAAGTGGTAAGTACCAATCCAGACACATGCACGATGCAATTATTTTTAGCCGGGGGGAAAGGAGGAGACGTCAGGGAGCCAAAATTGAGCCTGCAACGGGTCGGGGTGCATTGGCTCTTCTCAGCCTACGAGAATTTGGTAGTAGTAGCAAGTTGTTTTGAATGGGGAGTATTTTCAGAAGCGAAACGTACAGAACTCAAGGGGAGCGGAATTTTAATCAGTGGAACTAAGCGTAACATAAAATGACGAACCTTCCACCTGCCAGTGTCAATTTCAGGTGTCACGCAATTGAACGTTACGCAGCCACAGCTGTACTGGCCAGAAGCCAATTTAGAATTTTTGACAAGGCAGAATCTGACCTTGCTAAATGAAACTCTGGCGCCAGATCTGTTGAGATCGGTAAACCAGTTCATTTTAGTGGAAGAGGGGCCCATATCAGCAGAACAGATTGTGCAACATGTCGCTCAGTATAGGGAAAAGCAACGCCAAATAACGATCATTTTCAGCACCTCAGTGTCAAGTGTCATCGCAGCCTTAACTTTGTTATATGTTGTTTTCTTTCTGATCAGGCGGACAGCTAATTCCATGAGGGAACCTAGGGTAGTCCAAGTCCCAGTGGACTGGATACAGAGATGAGTAGGTAATGGGCTGATCGAGCAGTTGTCGTTCAGTAAGGAAATTTTCCGTTTTGTTTCATGCTATGGCTATAAGTTTCCTAATGTTATGGAAACATGCCCAATCTGCTGACCCAAACAAGTTAAGAGCTAGTTAAAGGTAGACCTCGGGTCCCGGTCTTTCCAAAGAGGGGAATAATGTAGTGGCACCACCGTTTAGGACAGGGAAAGTTAGTTTTGTGTAATATTCTAAGCACTATTTACAGCCAGGTGTGGCCTGGATTGCAGTGAGTTACGCATACCAACAGTTGCAAAGTAGAATAGAGGCCACAGGGCCATCAAATTGCTGAAAGAGCATACGTAGTAGTTTTGCATGTCGCAAATCACAGGCTGAAGGGGCCCACTGGCCAACCTAGCGTGTTATGAGTACGTGACGCGGGGCGGCACGTGTGGCGAAACAGAGCTGCACGGCCGCGTATAAATAGGTGGGAATTTCTAACGAGATTCATTCAAGTGTGGCAGCTCTCCTGGACGGCGGGGCATCTCACACCACCAGCTACATGCAGCAACAGATGGGGCACCAGCGTTCCAGTCCACAGCAGGTCGCTGGTTCGGACCTCTGAGGCCCATGTATGCTCCGTAGCCAGCCAGGAGCGGGCCACCCCATGGCTCGCTACCACAGCCAGGCGTCCTGGCTTCCAACACACGCCAGAGGCATCCAGAGGCAACAGCCGCAGATTCGGACGCCGGATCGCGGGCACTTGTCACTGTGTTCTCAGCCATGCCGTCGAGAAGCACACAGCTGATGACCTGCGGCTCACACTGGGCGGCTCTGATTCAGCAGGGATGCAGACTGTGGAGTCGACTGCCGGCATCCTGACAATGCTGCAACTCCGCTGGCGTACAAGGCCCACACACAACAGTGCCTGCACCACTCACTGAGGCAGCCATTCCGTGCATAGCCGTTTTGCAGACAGTGAAGTGGTGACCTCAGCATTGCGGGACCAAGTGATACGGACTGAGAGGAAAAGAGGCACTGTAGTTGCAAACAATAAATCGCTTGCAATCTTGGATGAGTCTTAATATGGTGCCTTGTACCTCGTCCTGCTGCATTTGGTCATCCTGATACATTCGCTGGCAGAAGTTGCCACTGCACCATTTTCGACAGTTGTATATAGCTGACTAATACAACAGAATGTCTTGGACCAATCGTGGAGTGGCAACTAGCGATCCAACAAAGAGCCTACAATAGACTATAACTACTACAACAACTAACAGTCTGAACTTTGGGTTTGCACCCCTGCAGTGACCTCCACACATACAAAACCTTGATCTGACCCGTACTTTCCTATGTGAATGTTCCATGGATTTCTGTCTCCAGATCCAGGAATGCCATGCACTCTACCTTGCTTTTCAGATCTGTTTACCTTCCCCCACAAGGATCCTTTACCAAATCATCACCTTCACATCTGTCTTTACTCGTACTGAACACCTCCAATTAACCTACATCCTCCCCAAACATGACACTTATAATCCCTGTAGTTTTCCCTCTACTTTCTCATCCATGTTTGCTGCTTCACCTCTACCACAACATCCCATCAGCTAAAAATTTCTGAACTCTCCACATACTCCCCCCAAAAAATTTATATTGTCTGCCGCCCTACAGATAATTATCTCCTTCTCGAAATTTATCCAGGCCACCAACTTAAATCCACGCCACCCATTCCATGTCATCAAAGCTTCCGTTTTCTCCCTTTCTCATATCTCCCTACACCTTTTTCCACTTTCCCCAATCTTTCACTACCTCACTTTTCCATTTCAAATTGTAGCATCACCAATAAGAAATTTTACTCTCCTAACCTTCTCATTTACCAACAGGCACTCCACCCTCATTGATACCACACTTCTTTACCCTTCCAGTCATACCTTATCTCCTTCAACATACGATCGCAATCATAGGGGAGGTCCTTCCAGGTTTAATGTTTTTCAGTCCATATTTGAAAAATTTAATTATACCTATGTTGTTTTCCGTTTTATGCTTTATTACCACTGTTTCCAATTGAAACATGAAGAACACCTATTTTCATACACATTTAAACATTTTCATTAATTTTTACCATTTCGATTTCTAAATCGATTAAAATGTCTCACATTTATGTTAGCGTATATTTCGTCTAATTTAGTTTTGCTTGAGCAACTGGCATGAGAGTGAGTTGACTGTACCACTGACAGCCCAGGACCTCCAACTCATATGGAGGGAAGAGGGACGAAATAATACACGTACATTTATTAGCCGTCATCAAAGGTGGATGGATAGTACCGACTGTTTTGTCCAAGTGTGTGTGTGTGGGGGGGGGGGGAGGGTTGTTTTAGAGGGACCGTTTACCATTTTATTCACTCATGTGTGAATGTCGCACCCCCGTCATAACCTCAGAGGCGGACGAGAAATAGGGGCGATGAAAAAGCATTAGCACCTTGCGCTGCTTCGTATCACGTTCAGATTTCGTAGAATGGTGTTGAACGGTTCTTAGTGGTTCCAATCGGTACATGAAAACAGCATTGTGGTCACGGTGTCCTCCAAAGGGGTCACATCACTTTTATTTGGGATATTGCCAGATGATGCCTTTAAAGAAGGTTTAAAACGTCCGACGTCGTCAGCAGTGTCAAAGGTTGTGAAGATCTACCTGACTCTCATAGCAATGAAAACTGTCGTTTTTGAACTCGAAATGTGTGGGAATCAACGCCACAGAGAAAGGAAAGGTTTTATTGAGGTCCTTTACGCCACAACCTGAGGCCCAACTGTGCCGACTCCGAGCGGCGGTGCGTCTGGGATGTTTTCCTCGGTAGCTCATAAGAAAAAAGAGTTATTTCAACGCTAGACGTCGTGGTTCTAACCTCGCAGAGGCGTCAAAAGAAGAGGTGAAATGCAGGTGAGAGGAGCTGTAACGACCTTCCTGTCGTGTGACAGCACACGATGGCGCAAGACAGAATTGTGCTGAAGTCTACTGACAATGTGACACTATTAACCCACGTAACACATCGCATGAACGTCTAAGCTGTGGCCTTTTTTTCCCTGTGTCGACGGCTTGCTGTCTGAAGCTTTGTCGAGCCCGCGGGTGACGTCGCAGGCACAACACTTGTGCCACATTATAGAGGTATGTTGTACGCATCTATGAGCTAAATTTTAAACTTCAGCGTTGCCGAGGGTAACAATTTCGGGATTCGAAAAAGTGATCCTCTAATTCAGTTGCTCTGAATTGTTTGACCGTCAGAAATCCGGCAAAGATACTGTACTAAATTCAATGAATATCGTAAAAAAAATCATCAATGATTTGAATCTTCATTTTTCTCAGTCGAGCTTTTTCGCTCTCGGTAAAGTTGAGCCCTTCCAGTGCATGTATTCGGTCATAGTTTCTTGATCATAAGCGAAAAACCAAGATTCTTTAAACGTTATCGCACTTTTCAAGAAATTAGCATCTATTTCGCAGGTGTTCAGAGAGTCAGTACAGACATTTCCACAGGCTACTTTTGGTTCGATCATGAGAAGTTTCGCATACACTTTTCTCAAGTTAATTTGGTTATGTAAAATTTGCCTTAAGCTTTCTTTCACGAGTCCTAGAGTTTCAGCAATCGTTCAGATACTCAATCAACAGTCAGATCGAATTAGATTACTTAATGTCTCGATATCTTAATTTGTATTTTGATTTCAAGTACGTCCCATGCGCGAATCATCTTCAACGTCTTCTCGGCCATCTTGAGAACGTCTGAACCACTCAAAAATTCCCATGTGTGATAAACAGTCTTCGCTAAACATTTCTTTTAGCAAAAGATAGGTTTCAGCAGCAGTTTTTCGAAATTTTAAGTGAAAGTTCACGACAATTCGTTGTTTTATTTTTACACTTCATAGCTCTTACACAAACGAAGGCCATAGCCACTCTGATTTGTCTAGAGACAACAGAAATACCGAATTCGACTTAGAAGGCGTCACGCTTCACAGCTGTTTGTTATTGATCTTTGGCCAATACATACTTCTGCTGGCACAGCATCAATCCCGTTATCTTATACGCACAACTCGGACACCAGTAGGTGTACCTACAAAAATTATATCACTGTGCAGCACATAGTTCTGGATATACTTCGTTATAAACGTTGAGATGCGTGAAAATGATAATGCTGGGCGAAATTCACTAGAGATATCGACGGAATATGTGGGATCCTGTCCACTCGTCTCTTATACGGGGCCTAGGAAGCTGTTTTCTCGGATGGCTAGACAACATACAAGCAAATCAGTAATTGTACTGACAATACTTAACTTGCGTTTCGACAATGAAGTGTCGCAAGCAATTGGCGGCATGTAAATAATCAATGTCCTTGGTTAATATACGATTTTCATGCAAGAACTGAATATAAGGCACTAGTCTCAGCTATACAGTTAGGATGACTTCTCGTCTTCTAGTGCGGCTCACAATTGTCTTATTCTGTGTGTGTGTGTGTGGGGGGGGGGGGGGGGGGTGCGGGGGGGTACGGGTGTGTGTGTATGTGTATATGTGTGAATGCAGGTTTTCCGTTATATTTTGAAGAGATTCATGTGTTTATTTTTATTACATCCTTGGGATAGATTTCCTGTCTTGGACATCCTGCGTATGTAGGGTGGGTACAACACGCGCTCATTGACATGCAAATTGTATGAAGTTCCTGAGTTTTGTGATTTGAGTTTATTGCAATTCAGTTCTCGTATTCCTAAATTATTGTACGCCACTTCTTCATCTTTTGGGTTTTTAATTGCTTTTGATTTTCAATGTTTATTTTAAAAGTTATTATGGTTCTTTCTTTCTGTGATATGTTGATACTTCTAAAATCGATTTATTTGTGATATATGTGATTTTATGACATCACCTGCTTTCATTGAGATCAATGTCTCATTTGTTTATGCTGCCTATGGGTCTATCGTGTTTGTAAGTAATTTAGCTCTCTGTTTCAATACATTTGGATTTCTAGCTGTGTCGGCACGTCCTCGTATCTTTGAAAACCCGTCGTATACAGTGCGCAGCGCTCTGCCATGTATTGATAACTGACGCCTCCCGCAAAGGAAGAATGGAGTCTTTCCTCTCCTGGCGATCAACAGTGCGGAGCTCGGTGGAGCTAATGGCGGCATTCAGCAGTTGGATGGTAGTTCGTTTATGTCTGGTGCCGGCTAGACGTAAGGTTATCTAGATAGGTGTCGAGTGGCTGTTTTTCGATCTCGCCTTTTGTTGCAGCAGAACGAAGTGATATACCATCTGTCACATGCCTAATAGGCGGATGTTCTTACAATGTTTTAACTCAGAAGTTTGATAGTGGTCATTGAAGCATGTTCCCCTAAGGTTTCCACTGGAAGGACAACGTTGCGTAGTTTTGCATGTGGTTTAATGTGCGCTCCTGAGCGATTGATATCAGGAATTAGGAAATTGTCTTTTTATTTTGCTTGAGTGATTTCACGTTAACGTGGTGTTGCTAATTCGGAGACGTTTATGTCTACTGTGTGTGTGTGCAAAACTGTAAGCGATTTCAAGAGTTTAGTGTTGTGCAAATGAGGCAAGACTTTTATGGACTTCGTTATAAGAGGAGTGCAATAAACGTGAACGCAGCCTAGAGGCGTCAAACGAAGCCTGTACGTCATTTGTTGATTGAAGCTTTGGTTTATAGCTGTTGTGAGTGGTTCGCTGAGTTAACCTTCCCGGCGCCACCTTATACAAAATCGTCTAACGTCCAAGACGTCTCGTTTTTATTGGTCGATGATCTGTGACTGACCAGAATTACGGAATCTGAGTGACGTTTGAGTTGCAGTGTGAACCTTTAGTATTTTGCTTCACGGCCTTGAATTTTCTTAATAGCGCACACATTCG